>NC_056749.1:277405022-277705022 GCF_019279795.1 Protopterus annectens
AGAGTCACTACATGGGGGAGTGGGGTACAAGTATGTCACAATTTGATATGTCTCTGGCTGACTGTGATGGCCCTGACACATCAACCTCAGAGCAAGAAATCTGTACAAAGCCATAAACAGAAGTGGGACAAAGGCCCAAAAATAAGAACAATTTTAAATATTGCTCTTATAAACTTAGAAAGATAATAGAATAGTAGGTCTTGCATTAGTATGAATTTTCTGAAGGGTATGAAATCTGAAACTCAAGTCTGTCATTATTTCCTAACTTTAGTCTTTAATAATTTGCCACTAATTTGCCAGAAAACAACAATTTTATGAAAAACAGACAAAAATGTGATACAAAAATATAAAATTGCCACACAATACAGCTGGGAACCTGTCAAAGAAGGGACACTTTTTAATATCAGTACTGTTAACTTGAGCAGCTGATAAAATAAGAATCTACATGCATTTCTGAAATTAAAAGTAATCTATAACTCTGATCATTACAATTACTTAATTGTAAACCCTCCACGATTTCTTCCAAATTTGCCATTTTGTAGAGGGATTATTAGGGGGAGAGCAACACTTTGAGCCAAAACTGCGACTGTTGAGAGGTTTTGATGTACCCAATTCTATAAAGCGATTTATTTGCACATACCTCTTGGCCTCTTAATGCAGGAAATCTGGACAAGGCCAAATATATTGGGGGAACATACAAACAGTACTAAAAATTGCTCTTGTATAAATTTAATTGATATAGTAACAGGTCTTGCTTTAGCAATCATTTGTCTGAAGTGTATGAAGTCTGAAACTCAATGTCTGTCATTTAGTGACTCCATTTCTAAATGATTTTCTAGAAAACCACAAATTATATGAGGAACAAACCAAAAATAAACAAAAAATCTATTCATTCTGTGAAAATCCTGACAGTTGAGAGGTATAGTTCAGCTGGGGCTGTCTCTGAGTTTGCCACCCTTCCCCCCCTCACAAAATCATGATCGAATGGGGCCTCCCCCCTGCAGCCATTCCAATGTCCCATTACTTGGCTATTTTGCCCCATTTACCATAAACACTGGAATGTGCATACTGCTTTACTTCTATAATTTCATTTAAAAGTTTTGTTTTATAGCACAAGCACCAATAGACATCTGCTAAACAAAGTAATGCAGTCTCATAATGAAAAGAGACTTAGCATTAAAACATCTCTGCCCTTGAAACTCACATTCATTGAAACAGCACTGAAACTCACATTCAAAGAAAATACATCTGGCCAGTGGCAGATACAGATTAACTTTGGGCGGTTTTCAAATCATAGGCCCCTTGCACACGAAGTGTACACCTTCCTGATTGTATTAAATATAGTACAGTTGTTAGAGGGTGTTTTAAATTTATTGTTTTGAACATTTTTCCAGTAAACAATTAAACAAAATGCATGCACCAATTATGACAAAACTGCCCAATTCAGAGCATTTCCATCAAAAAGTCTACTCAAACTTCTACAATCCACCAGTCATCTAAATAATTCCACATTAAAGAGATCTGCAACTAATGAAGAGGTTGCTGCTAGCAAACAACTTTATATTTCATTGTTTCATCTACAAATAAAGTGCCTATTGCCCTTGATGAATACATTGCCTATGTTACACTAAAAAAATGATAAGCTAGTAATATTGCAATAGGGACTGGAAGGCAAACTGATAACAGGCTGAGAGTTACTAGGTATCTCCACCAAAGAGGACATTCTCAGGACTGCAGCATCCACCCCCTTTTAAAAGTATAAAACAGAACAGTATCAGCAATGCATCTACATACTGTGAGAGTAGAACCCACAGCCTTCTACATCAAAAGCAAGTACACTACCTATTGCACTATTAACAAAGCAAGCAGACTCAGCATAAGCAGCGCAGCACAACTTCTCTTCCCCTGAAGCTCTCAGCTCCTTGTAAAATCCACTCGACACTCAACTGTATCTCTCAATTTTGCAGCACAAGAAATCTGGAAAAGCCAAAATTTATGAGGGAGACAAAAGCACAAAAACCAGGGACACATTTTAAACATTGCTTGTATAATATTGGAAAGTTACTAGAATAAAATGTCATGTTACTACCATGCATTTCACTGCCAAGTCTTGAACCCAGGACCCTGTGCACTACAGTCAGAGCAACATACCACAATGCCAAATTAGCTGTTTCTGCAGAGATGGGAAGACAAAACTTAAATGGCTATCATTTAGTAAATTCAGTTCTCACCATAGCTGTCAACCTCTTAGCACAAAACACCTGGACAAAGTGAATAATGGGCGAATACAGCCCCCAAACCCATTCAGTTCTCACCATAGCGCTCAACCTCTTAGCACAAAAAACTGGACAAAGTGAATAATGGGCGAATACAGCCCCAAAAATAGGGACAAATTTCAAATATTGATCTTATAAACTTAGAAAATTGCTAGAATAAAAGGTTTTGTGTTCCATGTATCTTCTGAAGAATATGAAAGTCTGAAATTCACATGTCTATCATTCCAGAAACCACAGATTTTATGAGGAAGAGAATAGAACAGAAATATAAGGCAAAAATCAGAAATTTTTTCACAAGTGGTGGTGGGTAGGGAATTCAGGCTCTTGCTATCTGCATGCAAGGTACAGGGCTTGAGCCTGTCTCTAGCCAGCAGGTATATTTACATGGGGCATTTCACTCACTCTCACACACACTGCTTTCTACTTCAAAATGGAAGTAAACTCTAAACTGTGCTGTGGCATCTTGCCTCGGTCCCAGTGGCCTCAAAGAAAAACTCTGCAAACACACACTTGAAATAGTCAGGTGTTACATAAACAACTTTGGTAAAAGCTCTGCTTTCTGCACACGCTGTGCTTTACACACACACCTTGGCCTCAACTGTGCTTGCTGCTTCAATTTTAAAGTAACGGTAAACTCTAACTCTGCTGCTTAAGCTTGCCTCATAAACAAAAACTCTGCACACACACACACGAAGTTCGTCCTTCACATAAACAATTTGGGTCCCCAGTAAGCTCTGCTTTCTGCTTCAGGCAGCTTGCCTTGGTCCTGCGACAGCATCGGTCCTGAGTAAACTCTGCTTTAGCTTGCCCCTATGATCCCACGAGAGCAGGAGGCTTACAGTTATCCAGCCTGCAGACCTTGCAGTCCGATCCCCTTCCAGTCTATGCGGTTGTAACCGCATAGACTTCTGGGGCATCTGCAGTCTGATGCCTTGTTTCCCATTCCGGACTGGTGTTTAAACAGTCCGAGTTAGGGAAATGGGCACGCCCTCTAAATTGTAAATGGACACACCCTCTAATTTTTATTTTCTTTTTACAGCAGTATGCAGTCTGAGTTAAATGGTCCGGACATTTTCACAGCAGTAGGAGTATTTTTTTTTCTTTTTTACAGCTGGGGGGAGGGGGGGGCTGCAGTCCAATATCATGAGCCGCCACTGACTAAAGGATAAAGATTTTTTAAAACACACATTCTTCCTCAACTCACCACCCCCCATCCTTTTTCACAATGGATTTCTGAAAGAAATAGAAGTTATGTTCTTACCATAACGTTCCATGTTAGTTGTCTTCTTCTCGCCTTCTTCTTGCTGGATGGGTTCGGAGCCGACCCGCGCCCCACTCGCCACTCTAAAAGCTCGAGAGTTGGTTCCACCGCCTCGAGGCCCCTTATATCCCACAATGCTAGGCGAGTTACCTCAGATCTCGTTTGTAAGCTAACCCCAGCTTATAACAGTAACAGTATAACTGTAAAACAGAATCCACCTCTAACAACAGGAAGAAAGAAGGGTGACCTACATCCTGAACCAAGAAATATGCATAATAGCATATGACTAAGAAAGAGGTGGTAGAAAGAGAGGTCACGATCACAACTCCTCTAGGTCTGTCCAGGTCAGGGGGAAGGAGGGTGAAGAAGAAGTAGAGAAGAAGACAACTAACATGGAACGTTATGGTAAGAACATAACTTCTATATGTTAAGTTGTCTATCTCTTCATTCTTGCTGGATGGGACAGCACCTTGTCCCGGTGGCCTAACGGAACAGACTCCTGAGAACAGTGGAACCAAAATTAGCTCTATGCCTAGAAGCTAAATCCAACTTATAATGAGAAATAAAAGTGTGAGGAGTAGCCCAAGTAGCCGCTGCACAAATGGTGTCAATAGGCAGTCTGTCTTGGAAGGCTAAAGAAGTAGCCAAAGCTCTGGTGGAATGGGCTTTAGGTTTATTAGGCAATTTTTGTTGTCTAATTTCATATACCAGGGAAATCAAGGATGTTAGCCATCTGGATAATGATACCTTTGAAACTGAAAGTCCCTTTCTGCTTTCCGCATAGGAGACAAACAGCTGATCAGATTTTCTGAATTGTTTCGTCCTATCCAAGTAGTACCTTAATTGACGATGAACATCCAGGCAGTGTAATTTTTGTTCAGACCTATTTGAATACTCTGGGAAAAAGACAGGGAGGTCAATGCTTTGGTTTAGATTTGATGTTGAAACCACCTTAGGCAAAAGAAACTCTGTCCTTATGGAACAAAAGGAGGAGAGAACGACAACTGAGTGCTTGAAGTTCTGAAATTCTTCTAGCTGATGTGATAGCCACCAGAAAGAGAGTTTTCCATGATAATAATTTCAAGGAACATGAAGCTGCAGGTTCGAAAGGGGAAAGAATCAAAGAAGCAAGAACTAAATTTAGGTCCCAAGGAGAAGGAGGATTTCTTATAGGAGGTCTGAGAAGAAAAACTACTTTCAAAAAGGCTTTGCAAAGTTTGTGGGACATTAGGGCAGATTCAGAAATACCCACATGGAAATTAGAAATAGCTGGACCTTAAGAGTAGATGGAGATGAACCTGCATGGAAGAGTTCAGCTAGAAAATCAAGGACTAGTTGGATGGAAGCGGTGTAAGGATCTATGTCCTTTCCTTGTGCCCAATATGAGAAGCGTTTCCACTTACTCAAATAAATCTTTCGAGTGGAAGATTTATGGGAAGCTATCAATATATCTCTAACAGAGTGAGATAATTGAGGAAGCCTGGCTACGGTTGGAACTGGAGGAACCAAGCAGTGAGGTTCAGAGCGATGAAACTGACCCGACTGGTGGATCAAAAGATCTGGAACTAGGTCCAGATTCCACGGTCGCCAAAAGAAATCGATGTAGAAAGGGGAACCACACTTGTCGAGGCCAGTAAGGAGCAATGAGGATCAATGAGGCCTTCTGAGCGATAGCTTTCTGTATTACTTGAGAGATCAGTGGGAAAGGAGGAAATGCATACAGAAGTCCCGGCCAAACTTGGACTAGAGCGTCCCTGCTGGGTTGGCCTGGTAAAGGGAATAGAGTGAAATATTCTCTGCACTTGCTGTTTTGGGGAGTAGCAAAAGATCGCAGCAAGGCTGACCCCACTTGAGAAAGATTTCTCTCACTACAGAGTCTTTCAGAGACCACTCGTGAGGCATGAGTATAGCTCTGCTCAACTTGTCCGCAATGTGATTGGACTTCGCTATCAGAAAACGCTGAGAAGAAATCGCCCATTGCCACAGTCTGAGTGCTTCTCGACACAGGGGTATGATCTGGTTCCGCCTTGTTTGTTGATGTACCACACTACAGACATATTGTCTGTCTGGATTGCAATCGTTCCCAAGGGAAGAGAGTCTTGAAGGGCTTGCAACGCTAAAAGCACTGCTCTCATCTCCAGAACATTTATGTGCAAGTGGCATTCGTTTGGTTGCCATGTGCCCTGGACTGTCCTGCCCTGATAATGCCCCCACGCGATCAGCGAGGCATCCGTTGACAGAGTAGTAACAGGAGGAGCTGGAACAAATGGTCTTCCGACAGGAGCTGGGGAAGACATCCACCACATGAGATGCTTTGATCATAATGGTGTGAGACATTGGAAGTTCCTGGTATGACCATTGAGTAAAAGCATCCACTGAAGGATCCGCATGTGGTATCTGGCCAATGGGAGGAGAGGTATGGCTGCCATGATTCCCAACACCTTTAGAACTAACCTGGCTTTGACTCTGTTGTTGTTGAGAAGAAGTGACACCAATTTGTGAATGTCTGATATCCTTTGGTTCGTTAGCCTTGCAGACATGTTTATAGTATCTAAATTTGCCTATGTAGGTAGACAAAACAGACTTTTCGCAATTTATTGAAATACCCAGTCTTTGACAAACGAAAAGTATAATCTCTGGCCATCAGAAGGAGATGCTTGGTGGGAGCTGTGAGAAGCCAGTCGTCCAAATATGGAAACACCTGGAATCCTTGTCGTCTCAGGTGAGAAGCTACCACTGCCATGCATTTGGTAAACACCTGGGGGCAGTGGTGAGACCAAAGGGCAGGGCCCTGAACTGAAAATGACTGGTTCCCAGCCTGAAGCGGAGGAATCTTCTGGAGCGTCTGTTCATTTTATGTGATAGCACGCATCCCGAAGGTCTATAGAGCACATCCAGTTTCCTTTGCCCAAAGGGGAAGAATGGATTGCAGCGTGACCATCTGAAATCTTGTTTTCTTGACTGATTTGTTCAAGACACTGAGATCCAAAATCGGTCTCCAGTCCCTGTTTTCTTTGGAACTAAAGAACCTTGAGTAGATTCCGGATCCTTGTTGGTCTGCTGGCACTGACTGAATTGCTCTTTTGCAAGCAGTTTTGAAATTTCCAAAGCTGCTATATCCCTTGGTGGGACATCTGGAAGGGATTTTTGACTGATTTGGAAAACGAAGAAAGGGGATAGAATAGCCGGAAATGATGGACTGTACCCATTTGTCTTGAGTCAGGGATAGCCAGGCTTCTGGGTACAGTGACAATCTTCCCGACTGCCTCCCAAGATGGGAAGTCGGGCAACACCTCAGGGATGCTGAAAAGGCATGTCAGGAAAGGCTTCCCGATTGCCCTGGTTCTGGACCCCCTGCCCCTAGGCTACCATTGTTATTCCCACCTCTGCCTTTGGTAGGAACGACTCTGTCGTCAGGCGAAGTCCCTTGAGATTGTTTACGGAACCACATCTTCCCACCCTTCTGGCCTTTGGGGTAAGGCCTAGAAGGACTCGACGGCAAAGGGTCTTGCCATCAGTCTGGCACCTAGTCAGGGTTTGTTTCACTTGAGGACCAAAGAGAGATGATCGATCAAAAGGGGAGTTCATGAAAGACGGCTTGAAAGGGTCCAAAATTGCATAGCCGCATCCAGGGCTACACCTGTCCCCCATCGCCGCATAAGAGGAGGCGCATGGAGGAGTTAGATATGGAATTAAGGGTAGCCAGCTGCGTGTTCATTTTTTCTTGAAACCCGCAGCTGTAGGATCCTTTAACATTTCACTCGCTTCCTTGATCAAGTCCCTTTGAAGACGAGTGAAATGGCACAGGTAATTCAGCGAACGCATGGTAAATGTCGCTGAGGAGAACATCCGCTTCCCTATCCATGGACCTAGATTCCTTGTTAGGTGGATGGACAGGCACTGAAGGATCAGCCAGTTCCTTCTTTGTGGCAGCAGCTACCACCATAGCATCCACAGAAACTCCTTTTGATAAAATTGCTTGTCTGATGGAGCTGTGATGAATTTAGAGGGTCTCCTGGGAGTGGGGTCCACTGAATCAGGAGCCGTCCATGCCTTCTTAGCAACCACCTGCATGAGGGGGTCGAAGGGGGGGGGACACCCAGGAGGTGGAAGGACGAGAGCCAAACGCCTCAAGATACACAGATTCCGAAGGGTTGAGGGCTGGCCAATTTCCCCTCTGTTTCAGGATCTCCAGAATGTCTGCAAATGAGACATCTTCAGAAGGGGAATGGGGGGAACCCTCAGAATCATCCAGATCTGTGTCTGACGTGATAGACTCAGGTGAGTCAATGTGCTTCCTCTTGCACTTCCTCTTCCGAGGGGCTCTTCTGCCAAATCAGGAGAGGCCACGGAAGAGGATGAAATCCCACAGGGAGCTCCTGAGGAGCTGGCTCTCTGCGGTCGGGGATGAGGGAGTGAGTCGACTTACCCTGAGGCAGCATAGAGGGAGGGGCGGACGGAGCCGACTGTGGAGTAGAGCCAGGCTCTAACACACTCCGCATGACCTCGAATGCACCCCTGTCAGGCTGAGCCAGAGGTCCAGGAGCTAAGAACCCGCACCGACAGTGATGGCTCCGCGATGTCGGAGCCGAACTCACCAGCGCCGAGAGGAGAGGGGGGTCGGACAAGGGTCCGATGCCACTCACCCCCGGAGCCGACGAGGGAAGTCCGCGCCGAGATTCCTCCAAAGAAGAAAACGGAGCCGAAGACAATTGTCTCTCGAAGTAATCCTGATCTCGGTTCGCTCGAACTCAAAGAGTCAAGGAGGAAAGAGTTGATGGACCGGGCAGGCACCGACTGATGAGTCAGGCTCTGAAGCATCTGGGCTAGTGCCTCGGACTTAAGTAGTCGACTCACTACCCTCTGAAGGTCATGATCGGACAGCCTCGATGACCTAGAGGAATGAGACCTTTGGCTCCGTTCAGACAGCAGGGGAGATCCTGGAGCCGAATGAACGGAGCCAAGAGAAGGTGACCTAGACCTCTTTCTAGTTGTCAGCTCCGAAGGTCTGGTCGGAGCCGGGGGGGGCTCAATAACCTCGCCCGCCGAGCCACAGAAACTGTGGACTGAGACTTATCGGCTCCAGCCGGAGCCGATAAAGGCAAAGGTTGAACAACCTGAGGTCTCGGCTCAGAAGCGAGCCGAAGACCTCGATGCCTTAGAGGGCTTCCCTGTTGAAACTGACAGGGAATCCTCTGGCTTCAATAAGCCTCTCAGAATTAACTTGTTTTTTTCCTGCAGGACCCTGGGGCTGAAGCCATGGCACACAGCACAGGAGTCCTGCAGGTGCAAAGGCCCCAGACAATAGACACAAGAAGTGTGAGCGTCTGTCAGAGACATTTTCTGACAGCACGCATCACACTTCTTGAAGAGACCTTTGCTTCTTTAGACATTTCCCTAACTGACAGGTGTACACAAACACACACCCAAACACACAAGTTATACCCTGTCAGGAAAATAATAATTTTAGTAGTGATACTAGAATTTAAGGTACAATAAAATTAAAGAAAACTACACAAACACTCCACTAGGGAAGGAAGGCCAAAGGCCCAAAGGAAGAACCAAAGGTTCTTTAGTAAAGAAACGGAAAAATTAGGGTCGGGATAAAGTTTTGTGATCTACACTAACTAAGAAGAAATTTAACTTAAAAGGGGTAAAAGAGTAACTTTTAGAAGAAAAGCTAACACTCACCAGGAACCGTAGAAGCAACCAACCTCGAGATCTGAGGTAACTAGCATTGTGGGATATATGGAACCAACTCGCTTTTTTTTAGAGTGGTGGCGGTGCCGAGGTCGGCTCCGAACCCATCCAGCAAGAATGAAGGCGAGATAGACAACTTAACATCAACAGATTATAAGGACACCACTGTCCTTCAAGTTGAGCTCCAGATATGGCTTATTATGTTAGGATTTTTACTGTAGTACTTTCTATGTTATGTAAGACAGCAAACAAGATCTAAGATAAGTTAGAGGTTGGTGGATTATGGGTAAGGGAGGAGGTTGAGAACTTGTTGGTGGCCAGAAGCTAAAGTAATGGCCAAGTCAGATATGAGCCCAACAGTTAAGGAAGAATGAAAATGGACAACACAGATGGAATGTTATGGTGGGTACATAACTCTTTTCTCTCACATTAGGTCAGACTCTGTTGCCATTTCAGCTGTGTCTCATAATGGCAACAGACTGGTGCTCAGCATCAACCCTTCATCTCATGATAAAAAGTAAAATATTTGACTATATAAGAAAGTGAATGCTTTCTTCCACTTTAGCCTTATAAATTCTGAATTATGACGCATATATATAGAAATTTATGCTATGTCATATGGAGAGTTTGAGGGAATTGTCTTCCACTCTTCCTACAGTAGAAAGCTCTTTTTTGAACCAAACTATTTCTATCCTTTCTCATGTATCTAAACCTGCTTTAGAGTATACATGATTGTGCAGATAACTGTTTCTTGGGCCACTGCTACAGTGTTGAGAATATATGCTTGGATACCAATCCAGAAGTATGAATATGTGGTAAAGTCTGAAGTCTGTAAGTCATAACAGAGAAAAACTAGAACATGTTCTTCAGTAGAGAACATAAAACAAACAGACAAAAAAGTACATGATGTAGAATCTTGAGACATAACTTGCCAGGATGAGAGATATCAAAGTTTTAACTGCTTTGTTCATACATTTGGTGACTAGGTAAACTGATAGATATGGAAAACAGCAACATGTATGTTCATAAGACAGTACCACGAATAAATAGACTTTATGACTTATTTCAATAAAGTGCATGTCCACACAAACACAGGATCTCCAGAACTTTACACTACATGATATAGGAAGTGTTACAGATGGGCTGTGAAAATAAACTACTTTTATTATTTTTTTTTGCTGCATTTCAATACTCATTTTGCCTTTTTGCATTTATCTTTTTATTATTAATCTTGTCCATTTTCATTTGTTTTCACAGTTTCCATACTAGTTCTGCATTCCTTTCTTGAGTTTTACTTCATAGATGCAGCATTTTATACTTTTATTTTGCTGCAGATGTATGCTATTATGCATTATTGTTCAAATTTCCCCAAATCAGATTTAGTTATTGCTAAAGTGTAACTTAAGTCCAACTCAAGGTCCGTGTGTCCACAGCAGATGTTTCCTTTTCCTTCCAAATCTTCTGCAATACCATTTACATAACTAATGAAAGAGGAAGGTCCCCATGATTACCACTGCTGATACAATTATTGCATCTTTCTACAATGGACTCACATGACTAGTTAACACATGGTTTCACTTCTGATACCTCCAAAGAACAACATCCATCTCTGTCTAGCTAATTTAATAACCTTTCGAGTCTCACATGTCAAACACCTAGCAAATGTTTAAGTAGACTGAGCCCACAGCCTGTTTCTGGTCTAATGAAGATGTTTAAAAAAAAAAGGCTGTACATTTGTGAGTCTATACTGCCTAGAAGTCTGAGTCTCAGCAGCTTCCAGATATTATACAATTTGTCTTGCATCAGTGGCTGTTTGATTTTTACTTTGAGCACAAGGGAACATGGTGCCATTTTCCAACCTTTACTATGAACCCACTCCTGTGAAGCAATTTCAAATCTGCCTGCTTTAGTCTTTATAAGCCTTAACCTCATCCACTGGCTTTTCAAAATGTTATATTGCTATTACAGGTTCAGTGCTCAGTTATACGATCATCAAAAACTGAATCCTTTCTTATATTACTGAGTATATGGCTTCAGTTTTTGGAGTTCATCCATGAATACTAATTCTAGGAAAGAAAAGGGATCAACTCCTATATAATGGTTACTTTTCCTAGCATAATTTTGATGCGTCTCTCTTCTCTCCCTTCATAAATTCTGAACAGAAATATATATTTAACAGGTTTATGTTTTCAGCAACTATTCCAGATCCACCTCATTCACATTTTTAATGTTATCTTCTTCTCTTTGCTCCAGTGAATAACTCTGAATGACTTACTTTGTCTTCTTAATTAAACTGTGCACCATTGTTTGGAGTCTTATGGATTTACTTTTCTTTCTGTAATTCCAGCGTCCCTTTGCTTTAATTGTTGTTCTCTCTCTTCCATGTTGTTTTCTATAATTTCTAAATATTTTATTTACTCATTCATTCCACATTCAGTTACTTGCTTAATTCAATAGTGTCATGGGGCAAGTAAAGCCTTTTCTAAGATTCAAAGCATTCATGTACACACACAAATGCACACAATTCAGTGGATCAACAGTTCACCAAAAGCACGTCGTTGAGATGTGGATGGAGACTGGAACACCCATTAAATAAAAAAAAAGTGAAGATCACAGTCACAGCAAGACTGTATAGACTCTGTGCTCACGGCTATCAGAGAGTAGAACCAAACTGGAAAACCAATTGTTGAGGTTTTCAATATGCATATTTGTGGTGGAACTTACAGTGTTTACACACCACTCATTCAAACTACTCTAAAATCTGTTTATGCAATGTGTGACATTTGTCAAAAAGTGTGCCATCCAGAAATTCTAAAATCTTACTACAGATAGGCTGAGCTTTGTAGATAAGTTGTGGGAGAAGTACTGACCACTTGTTCCCATAATGTTTCCTAAATCCAAATCTAAAATAATCTCTCCACAGTGATTTGAAGAAAAAACTAGTTCACGGTAGCCATATTTCAAAAAGGAAACTGCTAGACATCGAAGACCTGCCTTTATAGATGATCAGTAATGACTACGCTACCAGATGTACTCAAGTTGCTTCAATTAACATCTAAAATAGAACTCATTTTAGGGAGCCTCTCATCCATCTCATATGAACACAGGCCCCCACACAACTTTAGCTTAATATAAAATATGCCAAAGTTACAGTATTTAAAACAAGTCATATGCCTTTGTAGAGGTACAGTATCTGATCTGATCAGTTAAACATTTTCAGTTTTTGATATAGAATTTTCATCTCAGTAAACTTCAGGTGGGGGAAAAGTTAAGCTTCCTCTGGGACAATAAATTGGCAATAGAAAATCCTCCTTATCTTATGAACATAGCATCTCTCTTCTTTCTACATTTTCTATAACAAAGGATCTTATATATATATATATATATATATATATATATATATATATATATATATGGATTCACTTTATAATCTCAAAATACTAAATCATCAAATTTTAGTGTCTTGAGACTATTAAGTCGAAAGCCCAAAAAACTGACACCCATAACTGCGAAATTTAAAATTGCAGTCATTCACATACACACCACCTCACAAACAAGCACACATACACCTACCTAATGACACTACAACAAACAAAACACACACAAGCACAACAAACACACCTACCTTACCTATAAGAAGAGGGGCAAGCCCCACTGCACCCCCCCATACTCCCGCTACTTATATATACTAACTCCATGGTCGCACTAAACGCACAAACACATAAAACTCACCACTACACACACACATACACACTAAAATCCCTACCCAATACCCTTACAAGAACACCACTTACCTGAATCCCCAGCTAAATCCACAAACCACAGCTCACGTCATGAACGCGAAAACACAATAGCAGATTTGACATATCCGCATTCGATATTATGCAGTTTTGTGTAACTGCACTTTCGACTTTCTGGTCTCAAAATACTAAAATTTGATATTTTAGTATTTTGAGATTATAAGGTGAAACCGTATATATATATATATATATATATATATATATATATATATATATATATATATATATATATATATATATATATATAGGTCTACTTCATATGACCTAAATTTCATTTGACTAAAATTCATTTGACTGAGACCAAAACACTTAAAGTTCAAAAGACTGAAAACTCATTTGACTGAAACTCATAACACTGGCACATTAAAGTAAAAGGTATATGCCCTTTTCTCCGCTGTAGTGCGATCCTGGCATTTGTATATATAGTTAGTGGGGTGTGGGGGGGCACAGCCCCCCACATAGTGTAAGTAAATATTGTTTTCTGCAAAGAGTTATTCATTGCAGTTATAAATATCCATGTGTATGCATGTTTAAAATGTATAAAGTATGTGGGGGGCTGTGCCCCCCACACACCCCCTAACTATATATACTAACTCCGGGATTGCATTACAGTGGGGAAAAGGGCATATGCTTTTTACTTTAATGTGTCAGTGTTATGAGTTTCAGTCAAATGAGTTTTCAGTCTTTTGGTTTCAGTCAAATGAAATTTAGGTCATATGAAGTAGACCCATATATATATATATATATATATATATATATATATATATATATATAGAGAGAGAGAGAGAGAGACACACACACATGTGCAGACATATGTATTTTCCATCTGTGATTCTTGCCATCTAGATCTTTCCTGTGCAGCTTGAGGACTGTCACTCATTCCCATTGTACTCCCAGTGTGCTCTTGTTAATATTCTGCCTTGACCCAAACTGTCACTATTTTCTTGTACCAGCCACCATGTTCCCATGTACTATTATATGCATATAACTGTCATGTGCTCCCATGTACTATTATAAGTACGCAATTCCTTTGTAAACTGTGTTCATACTTCTACATAAAACGCAGCCTTCTCTTCCACAATTTTGCAGCTACAGTACACCACATATTACATTCATTTCATCCTACTCCCTATCTGCTTCCTCATTTCAACTTTATTTTTATTTAATCATAGGTTCATAGTTGTATACTAGGCTAATGGCCCTGGAGCCTTTACAAGTCTAGCCCACAGGATTACCCTGGCATCTTGCTATCCGACCTTAGCTCCCAGTGCCTTTGTTGAGTAAAGCCACTGGAGTAATTCCTGGGGTGAATTTTCTATTTCACATCCAGTCCTCAAGATTTCTCTTGAAAAGGACCAGTGAGGTGCTCTGCTTGACTTGTATGGGAAGTCTATTCCATAGCATGGGCAGTCTCTGGGTTATTAACCTGTCCCTCCAGCATGTTCTGTTGATTGTGGTAATGAGGTTGAGGTCTCAGGAGCGTGTGGTGCAGAGGGATTGGAATTTCTTTAGATGTAGCACTTCTAACAGAGCTGGGTCAGACATAGCTTTTTAAGTCAAGCAGAGATCGTCTCTATGCAGGCGATATGAGACAGAGAATAGTTGGAGTTTTTTTGAGTCTGTCGATATAGAACAAATGTTTAATGCCTAGGATCTTCTTCGTGAGGTACTTCTGCGGCCTCTCCAGTTGTTGCAGGTGTTTAGTGAGGTACAAGTCAAATGGGGCATTGCAGTCAATGATTGGCCTAATGAGGGAAGAGCAGAAGGAGACAATGACCTCTTTCTTCCTGGATGCAAAACCCTTAGTAATGAGATGTGCCATATAGGATTTTCTGACCACAGTGGCAATGTTTTGGTTAAAAGAGAGGTTGCTGTCAACCTATGTTCCCAGATCTCTTATAATGCCTTCTGTGTTCATGTTTATCCTTTTATTTCCCTCTGCATAGCAGTTGCAGGCTTCATTAAAAATGATTGATGTGTATAGTACTCCTATTTACTCCTATTTTCAAACCTAAAATTTAAACAAATTTGTGTTGGTGGGGAAATGCTTGAGTGTCACTTTGTAATGAATTATTGAAACCATTTGTGTTGATATTTAAAATCAAAATTGAATGCCATACAACCATCAATACTTAAAAATACCCACAAAAGTAAATGCAACACTTGGAAAGTTCTCAAAATTCAAATGGCAATGTTGCAACTATGCTGTTAAAGTTTTTACTATTGTAATGTTTCATTAAATCTTCAATTCTCCTTACTGAATTTTGACAGTGTGGTGTTTGATTTTTGTTTACTCTTTATAGTCAATTTAATGCCAGAGATAGAGGTCAAAACATGTGGTATAAATTCCCAGAGGAACAGGGAAGGAGTACAGTACCCAATTCAAAGTCCACCACACAATATTTCTGTGCAGATTATTTATTTATTTACATTTCTTAACCGAATAGTGTCTGGGTTGGAAAAAATATAACAAAAAATGCATGTTACAAGTTCATAGGAATCCAAGTAATGGCAAACTTTTTCATACTATGCAAAATTAATGGGGTACATAAACTATGTAGTTATACAAAGGTGTGCCACATCTGAAAGAAAAATAAGAAATATAAGAGGCATAATATGCAAGTCCTAAAAGGGTTGAGTTCTAATAAGACTCATGTAAGAGATGAGTGGTAATAGGAAGAAAATTAACCAGGAGCAATACAGGGGCAAAGCCAGTTAGTATCTAGATAGTCTGATAGATCATGGTTTTAATTAAATACCAAGTCTACTCCTAATGCATACATTTAGATGACCAAGGGCTCAACTGATCCAAACTGGTCAGCTGTATCCCAATCAATGGAAAGGAATAGTATTCAAAATAGTGTATGTTCAAATGAAGTAATTATCAAAATGTACACATAGGCTCTACTGCAACTGATGTCTGCTTAACGTGAAACAAAAGTTCTTTTTAGCAGTCACAGTAGCTCAACAGGTAGCACACTCATCACAGAAACCAGAGGATTCTAATCCACACCCGGTACTTGGATAAATTAAAAAAAAAAAAAAAAAAAAGACACTAAAATGCACCATGGTGGGGGGGGGGGGCTGCATTCCTGAACGCCCCATCCATCAGATGAGATGTTAAACAAAGGACACATCTGCCTGAGTTGGTGGTAACTCAGGTGGATATAAAAGATCGCACAGCACTTATCAAAAACAGTACCAGTGCTTACACAAGATCCACATCTAAAAGCTATAGTTGGAGAGAGACCTAGATTCTGTTTCAAAAATAAGAAAAATATGAAAAGATTATTATGTACTAACATCCAGACACCAAATACAATAACAGGACGGAAAGGAACAATAAAATGTGGGAATTGTAATATCTATTATGTGATAGATGACAGCAACCACTTTACACATCCGGTTACAGGGAAAGACTATTTTTAACATCAAAGCAACATGTAAAACCTCGGATGTTGTATATTTAGCTACCTGTGAGGTTTGTACATCATTCTATATAGGAAAAACTAACCAATGCTTCAAAAGAAGGGTACAGAGACATAAATTGGATATCAAGAACAAGGAAATATATAATGCGTTGGCACAACATGTTGTTATTAATAAAAATCACAAGTTTCTATTTAAAGTCATTGATGGAGCTTTCTCTGGTCCACGCAAAGGGACATTGAGACTTTGACGGAGCTGAAAGAAACAAAATGGATTATTAACCTGAGGGCAGATCAACCCCCTGGTTTAAATAGTATAGTCCCACTTAAACCTGTTTTAAAGAACAGAAGATGTAAAGTGTAGTTAATCCACTGTGCCATCTACAAATTCACAACTTTAAAGTCAACTGACAAAGACAATACTATGTGAGCATTATCTGACTGAGACCAAAGTCATTTTTCTGCTTTTGTCAAAGGACATTTCATTGCCCGCTTATTGGCCATCATCATCTTCTTCATATCTTTATTAATAAAAGGACTACATCCTTATATTAAGGAATGAAGAGAATATAATGATGATTGTTATTTTCATATTTAAGAACAGAAGTAGTATATAACAACAAAACTATTGCGCCATCTATATGACAAACCTGTAATTTGAATTTTGTCTGATGATAGCAACAAGTGAATTTTACCTGATTAAGGCCAAATTTATTCTAGCCATTGTTAAAGGATATTATACTGCTTGCTTATCGAACAACATAATTTTCCTCACATTTCATATAGTTTTTATTGGTAAAGGGAATGAACTCTTACATTAATGATTGAATGAAAAATAAGATCACGCTACCAATGGTTTAATACAGCGTTGCTGTTCTATCCACACACTTTCCTGTTTTTGGCAAGACCTTGGTATTTTAGAGATAACATCTGAAGCAGGCATTGGTTGTATTTTTCGAAATGTGATATAATTCAGTTGAAGGATACTTATTGTAATTCCATAATTTTAAGTGGCATTATTTTGATTATGCAGGTAAAGATCCATCATACCTGCATAGCATTGTAATGAATAGAAAGTTATATTCACAAATTTCTTCGAAGATTTAATACTTGGAGTGTTTATGAATGCTTCTCTTTACTTATGGATACTACATCATTTAGAACAGTGCCACCTGTTATTGGTCTTGAGAATTAAAGGAAAATGGAAGAGTAATACTCACTTTGCTCACATTATCATCAATAACATAATATACATTCAATCAAAATGAAGGACTGGAACATCTAATTTACATACTCAAAGGCGGGAAACAGAAGCATAGCGTTGATTATATGCAAATTAATCTTGAGATAAGATAGGATTGGATGTTGCCAAGTATTCATCAATGGTGATTGGTCAAACAGTATAAAATTTCATATATAAAAGGAAATGGAAGTCCCTAGGGTCTTATACGATCTGAGGAAGACAACAGTCGAAAGCGCTTATCGGATATCTTCAAGGGACAATTTTGAGCTTTTTTATTTTTTATTTTATTTTCAAGTCAAAGTTTTATTCGTATTAAAGGACTACAGTTTAATTGGAACACTTGTGGATTTCGTTGATTGGCCATCCTTGGGTGGATTTTCTGTCTTTTTTTCTGCCAATATTGACTGTTTTTGTGACAGACCACCTTTAGCGTTTGGGAGTTAGTTATCAAAAACAGTAAGGGTTGTTTTAGTCTTGTGTATCTTAACACATCACACCCCTTCCATTCTAGTTATATTTCTACAATATTTAAAACATTTGTAATCATTTAAGTATTGTTATATCTCCAGTTTCACAAACGTTAACATATCTCATTTTATCCCACATCCTTTTCTCACCCAACCATCTCTTTATTTTGGCAAACACGCCCCCTTCATTACTATTTTTATCGCATCATATTTTCTAGAACACCCATACTTTTACCAAATGTCAGCTTTATATTTTTTTTTCTTTTTCATATGTTCCACACAGTATTATATTCATATTTATAAAACACAAGTAAACTGATAATAGAGCGACCAAGGCAGCATAAAATATCAAACAGAATCCTTTCTTTCTTAAAAACGTTTTAATATATCCAACAATGAGGTAAGCACTTTCGCATAAGATGCTTCTTCAGACCTTTAAAATACAGAAAAAGTCACAGGTATATATATATATATATATATATATATATATATATATATATATATATATATATTTATATATATAAATCAATTCAAATCAACCAATCCCAAGGTTCTATTGATTGGAACTAAACATTCTCCTTAAAAACACAGTACCTAACAAGGCAAAGGTTAAAAAACGTTTTAAAATTCTAGGATAAATAATTTACTAGACATACATAAAAAAGATCACAGCAAGATAAAACAATCTAACCTAAAACTACACTTATTTATGAATCCTGCGTTTTTTAAAAAGGGCTTAATAGATGCTCGTTCATTCAATCCAGAACCTCTGTCAGCTCTTAGAATAATCATCCAATTGGTTTCTCTATATTCAGTGTGGTTCCGTATATCCCCCATCCTAACACTGGGTATTATAATATCAATCACCCTGAATATAAACTGATGTATTTCACCACGCTCCAAAACATGTTTTGAGAGGGCATTATGTTCTATGCCCTTCCGTATACTATAAACATGTTCCCTTATTCTTTCTCGTAATGACCAACTGGTCTTCCCTACATAAAAGGAATAACAGGAGACACACTGAGCTAAATATACCACATTAGTGGACCTACAGTTCGCATTCACATTAAATGAAAAACTTCTATTCAAATCAGGATGGTCAAACATCACAGATGTATTAATTAATTCACAAGAGTTACAGTTGCCACATGGTAGCGACCCCCATTTTCACAAATTTACTGTTCAGTTCCCTATTACTACAAAGTAACCTCTTCAAATTCAACTTATTTCTAAAAAGAAAAGAAGGATTGGGGCCAACAATCCCACCGATCTCTGGGTCTACCTGTAAAATCGGCCAATATTGCCTAAACAGGTCACACAGTATCCTCTGATCTCTGGTGAAAAATAAAGGGACTTTCACCCATTCATGCTGATTACTAGGAGGAGCTAAAAACCTCACTGATTCATCTATCATTGTTGGATATATTAAAATGTTTTTAAGAAAGAAAGGATTATGTTTGATATTTTATGCTGCCTTGGTCGCTCTATTATCAGCTTACTTGTGTTTTATTTTTATTATATTCTAGTAATCGAGCGTTTGTCTTGTGGGTTGTCGTACATCTATTTTTTATTAATATTCATATTTATGTTTCAAAAACCTTTAAACTTATTTTTTTTCTAAAAAATGTATTCTCACAATCCAAAAATAATGCACTGTCGTTTCTTCATTACAAATTTTCGCATTTTCTCTTCTGTTAATTTACATTCCATTCTACATTTTTCAGGCAACTTATCCAATACAAAGTCATCTTCAAATCTTTTATTGCTTTTTTAACCACATCATAATGTTCTTTCCATGGATATATTAAATAGTATTGCTCAATTCTCATGTTCTACTATTTCCTTTTATCTTTTTTTTTAACTCCAAAGTTTTCAATAACTTAATATCATCATATTATTTAATTTCTATCTCCAGATTTTTTAAATTTTCTTTCATTTTCTTTTTTCCATCTCTCCATATTTCACATACAATGTTTTCTCTATCAAGTTACTTCCTTTCTTTACATTTTTAATACCCAAAGTTCCGAGGATATTTATGTAGTTAACATATAACCCTTCTTCTTAAAGGATAAATAGAAAACTGTCTACCAATTAGTCTAGCAGTTGGCTTATAGGATTAAGGAGCTGTTAGTGAACTCTTTCCTATGGTCCAGTGGTACAAAGTTTGATTCCCTCAGTCTCCATCACTAAACTGTGCGACTCTCAGCAAGTCACTTAACCAAACATTGTTCCCAGGCCAAGTCTGAAAACGGTCCACAGAGATCAGTGCTCTACCCTGGAAAATAAATACAAATCAATAAATAAACAAACTAGCTTATTTCATCCAATATTTCACACCGTTTTTCTGATATTTTTCTGCTTATAATATATTTATTTTATTTCTCGTAACTTATATTCCATTTATCTTCTTTATTTCTCCAAGTTCCATACTTTTTTGACCTATTTATCCATATTCCAGCTTTACTTAATCCCCTTCAAGACTTGTCACAATTTTGTGCATGCATACTATATTTTTGTTACAATAACTAATCATCTGCATATGAAAGACATACAACTATTGTTACATATTTCTATTTCCCATTCTGCTTCTCTTATTTCACCAATACATATTTGTATTATTGCATTCATTACCAGCACAAGTAAACCCCTACTAATCAAATATCCCAGTTTCACATATTTTTCAATCTTTATTTTCTTTCCTAATCAACCATTTACCATAAATTTTACCAAAGGCATGTCATAACACTTGGGTACATGGTGACAGTTTAGATGACAATCTGACCGCATGTACAAAACTGGAAAAAAGGGATTGATTTTGATGATGATGTGCAGCTAAATTCGGTGGTGCTGCTGTTTATGTTATCCAGAGCATCTACCTGGAGAGGGCTACCGCAAGCAGAGAGACCCCTGCAACATCTGGGATGTAACTGCTGATCACCAATGAGTCTTCATCTGTGTCTCAGGAACCAGCTTGAGATTAGTGCTACTACAGCTGCAGTGTCTCCAGCATTTGTAGTAACCAGGTAGTAGCTAATAGGCATATCACCATATTCATCACTGCAGACAAACCTAATTCTGTCTTATTAACTAATGCTGAAGTAGCCACCATCTAACCTAATGTCAGAGTATTACCGTTAATAATTCATCCATAAATCTTCAAGGTCTACTAAAGTAATCTTCCTCCCATCCCTGAGTAGTATCACTAGCCCTAGTCTTGCACTGTCTGGCGACAAGGGCCAGCTGTGGCCAGTGCAACTGCATTATCTGTTTTGAGGTGGTAGGGCAACATCTTTATGCTTACCAACAGTTCACTGCTTCCACCAACTGATAGTGTAACTTGCAAGAGATGTAAATATTTAAGAAACATGGAGGTAACTCCCCACCATGTATAACTGTCATATCAGCACATCATCACATCAGTTGCAATACATTGCTAAGCCCATAATTTATGCTGAGGTTGTTTACCAGGAAATGAAGACTGGGAATTAAAATCCTTTTTCATCAGAGGCCCAGGGGTAAGCTCCATGGTTATATATACATTATTATTATGACAATGCTTCAAACATCTATTAAAGTAAATGCATTTATAAGGCTATAATAGAGACATACCAACAGTTCAAAAATGAATTAACTAACTATGTAATATTCATACATTAACGTGAATCTTTTATGCAAAATTATACATAAAGAGTTTTGGAGGTTGCTCTGTACAATACACATACTTTAAAGGCATACAAATAAAGATGGAGTAATGATAATTGTGTCCCCAGGTGTGTGTGTGTGTGTGTGTGTGTGTGTGTGTGTGTATATATATATATATATATATATATATATATATATATATATATATATATGGATCTAGGACGTTTGCTTGACTGAGCAAACGTCCGAAATCCAAACGGCCGGGCATACTTACACAAAAGTGCTATTCACCGAAGCAGCACTTTCGCATAAGTATGACTGTTGCCAATGCTGTACTATGGTGCGGATAAGGGAAATTTCACTTTTCCCCACTGTAGTGTGGTCTCGGAGAGAGAATATTAAAGTAGGGGGGGTGTGAGGGGTACAGCCCCCCACATGGGGGGGTTCAGGGGGGCGAAGCCCCCCCCCTTTAAAATGTAAATGGTGTTTATTTTTTTTTCCACACGCTTTTACGAAAGCCCTTTTTTGATAAAAGCGCTTTCATTAGTGTGTTTGGGTTTTATGGATTCGGACGTTTGTTCAGTCGAGCAAACATTCTAGATCCATATATATATATATATATATATATATATACACACAGAGAGAGAGAGAGCGCGAGAATTATATATTATTCTTTGAGGCAGTCACCAAAGCCGTGGATGAGGGTAAGGTGGTTTACACAGCCTATCTTGACCTCGCCAAGGCTTTCGACACCATCCCCCATTCTGGAATTATAGCTAAACTCACTAAACTAGGTATAAGTCCCTACGTCACAAGATGGGTTGCCATCTGGCTCACTGACAGAACCCACACTGTAAACGTTGCAGACTCCAAATCTGACCTCAAAGCAGTGACAAGTGGAGTACCACAGGGTTCCGTCCTGGGACCTCTCCTGTTTGGTATATACTTCTCTGAAGTACAGGCTAACACAGAAGGCCTCTGGCTAATGAAGTTCGAAGATGACTGCAAACTAGGAGCCATAGTCAAGTCCCCAAATGATGTGGACATCCTACAGAAGGGCCTCACTGAGACAGATGCCTGGTGTCAGAGCCATGGCCTCAAGCTCAATGCCAAAAAGTGCAGCGTCATCCCCTTTGGTAAAAACTCTGTACCCATGAACTACCACATAAGCAGCAATCTACTTGACACTGAATGCGTGATAAGAGACCTTGGGACCCAGGTGGACAGTAGTCTCTCCTTTGATAGTCACATCGCCACAGTAGTCAGGAAGTCCTTCAACGTGGCACACCATCATAAAAGGGTTCTCATCCAGGAAAAAAAGAGGTCATTGTTCCACTCTACTCATCACTCATTAGACTCATTATAGAGTACAACGCCCCTTTTGGAG
Source organism: Protopterus annectens (assembly GCF_019279795.1). Classification (NCBI taxonomy): domain Eukaryota; kingdom Metazoa; phylum Chordata; order Ceratodontiformes; family Protopteridae; genus Protopterus; species Protopterus annectens. Next base: position 277,428,230 of record NC_056749.1, read on the forward strand.
TGTACCTCACAAGACATCTGCAGCAGCTGGAAAGGCCACAGAAGTACCTCACAAAGAGGATTACTGGCCTCAAACAAATGCCCTACACTGACCACCTCAAAAAACTCCAGCTTTATTCCATAGCATATCACCTACTCTGAGGTGATCGCTGCCTAACATATAAAGCTATGTCAAGCCCAGAGCTGTTGGACATGCTACACCTAAAGAAATCCCAGTCCCTCAGAGCTACACACTCTAGGGACCTAAACCTTGTCACCACAATAAACAGGACATGCTGGAGGGATAGATTCCTTTCCCAGAGACTTCCTATACTCTGGAACAAACTACCCATTTATGTCAAGCAAAGTTCTTCATTAGCACTCTTCAAGAAAAATGTTGATAAGTGGATGGGAAATAGGAAATACACCCCGGGGATCACTTTTGTGTCTCTGCTGGACAGTGGCACAGGAACATAACTTTCTTGGGTGGCGTAAGCTATGGAACCTTGCTGGCTAGCTTACGTAGGCCCTTGGGCCGATAGCCTAGTACCTACCTATGTCATAGAAAGGAGATCCTTGGATAAGAATAGGGAAAAAGATTAGTGAGAGACAAGATAGAGGTGAAGTTCTGTGACTGATAAGTTGGGGAGGAATATATAGCAGAAGATATGCAGGGAAGATGTGTCAAAACCTCCTAGAACTTACACCAAACATTCCAGCCTTTTGCACACAAGGCATCTCCTCCTCCTCCTTTGGCACTCACAAACAATGCAAATCCATACAGATCACCCAGGGTTCACTAGGAAAGCTGACCTAAGCCCATAACTCCTAGTAAGTGTGCTATCACAGAGGGGAAACGTTTTAGTCATAGGTGCCTCTACAATTAGGCATACAGAATTCACACTCACCAGGATGAATGTAAGCTGCTTATCCAGTGCAGGACTCCATGATATTACAAGGTCTATAAGGTCATATAAACCAGAAAAATATGACCACAACCTAATGGCGGTCTACATGAAAGTAAATGAACTGAGGCACTCCACTCAGACTAACATACAGACAGACATGCTGGAACTTACTATGCACATGTTAAAGGCAGAAAAGGCACTGGCCCTGAAAAAATGTTTTGCTTTCAACAACAATAATACTTACCTGTGAAGACAAGATAGTTGCCTTTAATAATTGCTTAAGTAGTTAGGGTCATTCTAAGGTACTCTAGTATGTTCTGGTTCTGGCTAAGATGGCAAGTAAGATTTTCTGTTTCATCAGAGATGGCTTACACCACTCTTACCATGACTGCATATAGGTTCATAGGTTGGTACTAGGCTATCGGCCCTAGGGCCTATACAAGCCTAGCCATAACAATTCCCTGGCTATTTCTTCCCACAGTATTTACTTCCCTGGACTCCTGTCTAGCAGGGCGACATGATCCCCAGGGTGAATTACCTATCTCCCATCCAGTCATCAAGATTCCTTTTGAAAAAGACCAAAGAAGTGCACTGCTTGACATGTATGGGCAGTCTGTTCCAGAGTTTGGGGAGTCTCTGGGTCAGGAACCTATCCCTCCAGCATGCTTTGTTCATTGTGATGACAAGGTTTAGATCTCTGGAGTGTCTGTCTCTGAGGGATTGGGATTTCTTTAAGTGTAGCATGTCCAACAGCTCTGGGTTTGACATGGCCTTGTATGTTAAGCAGAGATTGCCTCTGAGTAGATGATATGCGACAGAGTATAGGTGGAGTTTTTTTAGACTGTCAGCATGGGGCATCTGCTTTAGGCCTGTGATTTTTTTAGTGAGGTATTTCTGCAGCCTTTCCAGTTCTTGCAGATGTCTCGAGAGGTACATACCAAATGGGGCATTGTATTCTATAATGGGTCTAATGAGGGATGAGTACAGTGGGACAATGACCTCCTTTTTCCTGGATGAAAAGCCCTTAGTGATGAGGTGTGCCACACAGAAGGATTTCTTGACTGTTCTGGCGATGTGGTTATCGAAGGTGAGACTACTCTCTACCTGTGTCCCTAAGTCTCTTATCAAACTTTCGGTGTTTAGTGTAGTGCCACCTATGTGGTAATTCACAGGTACATGGTTTTTCCAAAAGGGGATACTATACATTTCTTGGCATTGAGCTTGAGCCCATGGCTCTGGCACCAAGCATCTGTTTCTGTATAGACGAAAGCATTAGTTTCCCCATAATTCTTTTTTTTAGGCAGAGTCTCCTTCCAGACATTCCTATATAGAAACTCCAACTCAGCTCTAGACAACATCATAGCGATACTATTCAAAGTTAAGAATCTAAATAGAAAGATGCCAGGACTTGAAACCTTCCTGCAACTTCATTGCACTGTATCTCTGCAATTACCGAGATATATTTTCAGTCCAATAACAGCACTCAATTTATATGAATGTTTAGGACCTATCATGCATTCAGGCCACTGGATAACTGTGGGTAAGTATCTATATTTGTTAGAAATGCTACCAACTTGCATCAAAATACCCACATCCGAAACCTGGAGTTCCAAATTACCATTAACGGAACTAAACATTACTACACGTCTAGCTACTGATCCAGTGTCCCTCAGAGATCATGAAAATTACCTTAATACCTTTGTGGGGTTAAATATCAAATCAAACACCTCTTGCTAAGAAGATTTGATTACCCAAGCACTAAAATGTCACTTACATCTCCAAAAATGGATATACTCAGCATTTCCATGACATTTTGTAATACCAGTAAACTAAAATACATTATAAAACTACCCATTAGGGGCTCCAATATCCCTGACTTGTTCATTACAAGTCTGGACTCCACCTGTAACATACCTCTCACATCTCTTCATCCCACATTAAATCTGACCACAAATCCATCATCTTCTTTGTTAGGCCTACTTGGTAGTACCCCATCATTAAATGATTCCATCTTTAGGGACTTATCCAGTGCAAATCCACTTCAGCTTGTAGAAGAACTAAGCAAAATTCTCAACAATCCCTCACAAATGGAGCTAAATGAGGGGGCTGCCACATTCATCTTCAATTTTTACCTAGCAATCAACAGTTGCATAGAACTGTCAGGTGGAATTCCTGTATTAATAAACAACCATATGTTCCACCAACATTTCTTACAAAGTACTCTGTCGGGAAGTTTAAATCTGCCAACTCTTTACAATCCCAAAAAATAAGTTTCCAGTTACCACTCTCTTTCCCATCATACCCCAAGCATGTGCGATCTATGTGAGGAAAACTTATCGGAGGAAAAATTATCTGAAATCTGCTTGGGGTATAAAATATATATGCAAACACTTCATGAAAAAGTTATAAACCTTCGAAACTCTGTTGCATACTTGCAGGCCATACAGATGTTCTCCATTACCCCTTTGTCAATTCATTTTCTGGTGTCTCCACATTCTTTTCTAACCTATTCTGATCAATTCTTATATTACTGAACAATATTGTTTTATGCCTTAATAGTTGTCTCTTATTTAGCAGCAGCTTTAGCTCTAGCCTCAACTAAAAGCACTGAAAGAGCTGATATTACACAACACTCCCCTATCCCCTTTTCTTTGCCTACATTCTTATATCAATCCCTAGTACAGAAGGCAATCTTTAATGTGCAGTCTAAACTTCTGCTTGACCTCATCCCTCTCTCTCTCCTTCCCTTCTGTAGTTATATGTTCCCAATGCCTTGTTTCCTTTGCTAGCAACTATATTTTTATACAATTCATTTTAAATTTTAACCACTGCTCTGTCCATGCTGAATAGCATTCAGTCTTCAGTCCATGTTTCTTCCAAACTTAAAGTAATATATCATTCAGTTCTTCAGTCTCACAGTCCCTACATGCTAACATCTCTAACCCTTTACGAAGTATTATTTTATTCTCATTATTATTCAGCCCACATATCACTACAGCAAGATAAACCTGGTACAGGCTTTCCTTCCTCTATTTCTTTTAATTTATAAGAAAATAAAACATGGGGTCAGATTCCAAAAGATTTGCTCTTAAAGTAAGTGACTTTCTCCAGGGCAAGATTTATCTATAAAGCAGACTTGCACTAGAATAAGTCACATTCACTGAGAAGTTTTATGGAATCTGCCCAATAGTCTAATATGGGCAAATTATTTTTCTTTTCCTAATTTAGCTCACCCCACATCATCTGTTAATATTTCAGATTTTCTTGGTAAATTTTCCTCTGCTTCTTTCTTAACTTATAGCTTACGTCCCTTATAACATATAACATATGCCTGAATCTCTTTAATGTATCTTTTTTCTACCGTATTTATGGAAGAATAAGGTACAATAAGCCTTGCCAAACCTTTTTTGTCCTTACTCTTTCATTGTAGCTTTTTAAGGCTGAACTATCGTAAGAACCTGTTATTTAGTGTAGCTATTTTTAGTAAAATACAAATATAGATTCATCTTGGCCAGTGGAGCAAACCATTTTTATATAAAACTTAATATAGCAAACAACTTTTTTTTTTTCTTCAAAAAGGCTAATATAATTTCCTTTTTATTATACTTATGAATCTGGTATTAAGAAAATAAATAATTTCACACGTCATCTTTTTTACTTCATTTTAAACCCACTATCCTGCCCAAATCACTTTTAGCCTGATTACATTCAAGGATACTCCATGAATACTTCCTTTACCGTTTCATGTATCATTATGTTAACCATATTGGTTTTTCCTCTTGTAGGTTTCTACATTCTTCCATTCTTTTTCCCCTTCTTAGTCATGTACATCTCACTTTCTTCCCTTCTTCATCTTATACCCTAAGATGTCAAATCTGTTTTATCAACAGAATTATTTGTTGAATCATACATTTTTTTGTTTACAGCATTCTTATCTCCCATTCCCCATGCAGACTTTCTTAACATATATTTTCAATCGTACTACTTTTTGTTCTATTCAGAATATTGTTTAGTTTAATAAGAGGCAAGTAAAGTATCCCCACTATTTTAATACCTCCATTTAAAATCTGACATTATATTTACTATTAACTTTGTTGGTTTATCTCCTTCACCTGGAAGAAAACAATGTCAATTATAAACATTTTACCATTAAATACTAATTTATTGCAGCAATATATTTTAAGTTTTCCTGGAAAACAGATGTTTTCTACATTGAGAAACTGTGTAAGCATGACTGAAGAGATTGCATAACATCTTTTTTTTCATATTACATTCCCATTCTGGGCTAAACATTGCTGGAGATGAGAACATTAAAATACAGCACTGAGCTTATTATTTATTTGTGTTTGTTTACTATGAAGTCCAACTAGTTATACCCATTTTCAACAGATGCCAGGAAGACAAGGTCCATTTCACTTACATTGCATTGTCCACTGAACCGAGTTATAAAACACACCAGATTGACTTTGCAACCTTTTATTATATAACAAACAAGGACAACCAGTAGTGACGTCAGAAGTAATTCATATGCAACATATCAACCAGTACCATCAAACCATCACCTCAAGCCATTTGGTGTACACATACCTGTTGCAGCCTCTCTTTTAGTTTTTTTTTTTTTTAATTAATATTTCCTCTCACCATAGCTCTCAACCTCTTAACACAAACATTCGGGACAAACCCAAAAATAATGGCCGAGGAAGCCTGAAAAATAGGAACACATTTTAAATATTGCTCCTATAAACATAGAAAGCAGCTGAAATAAAAGGTCTTGGGTTACCAAGCATTTTCTGAAGGATATAAAGTCTGTAACTTAAATGACTGTCCTTATTTAGTGAATTCGTCCTCACTGATTTGCACAAAAAAAAAAAAAAAAACAGAAAAATCAGAAATTTTACAGGGAACAGACCAAATATATAAAGCAAAAGACGGGACATTCTGCAAAAATTTGTACAGTTGAGAAAACAAACCCTCCTGTCGGCTGCCCTCATGACCTGCAGAACAACCTCAAAACATAATTTTATTTATTTAATTTTATTTTTTTAAATAAAATTCCTACATCATACCAGAACTGAATGAACTACTAAAACAGTCACCATATGACCAGAAGACCCCGTACTGTGACCCTTGATCTGGTTGCTGCCGGCTGGCTCCATCCTCATCCGAATGACATGCCTGCTGATGGATTCTGCAGGCAAGAACAGCAGCATTTCCCTTAAATAGGGAGTGCTTGCCTGTACCCGCTCCCTGATGATGACTTGCACTTGTGGACAATGGGCCGTTACCATGGTAAGCCATTGTTATGCTAAGTTCTAGACAAACACATATAGTTACATTTTTTTTTACATTTATACACAAAACAGTAGTTACATTTACATGCATACATTCTAAGATCGAAGAGGTGGAAGTTACTAAAGAAAAAGCACACGTGCATCTTAGTGGATTGTATACACAGCAGTTGTATATTAAAATTGTTTGTTCATTTCAGTAAGAGGCTGAGACTATTATGTTTACGGAGAATATTTCAATAGTATTATACAGTGAAAAAGTTTTAACCTTGTGAGTCTGTACAGGAGGAGTAGGATTGGTTAAGATGTTGTTTATGTAGGGGTGTAAAACTACTGAGTTTGTCAAAAGTTTTTTTTTTTTTTTTTGCATGGGAATACTATTCCAGAGTTTTATCAATGCACTGGGAGTAGAGGAAGTCTCCTGCAACATTATCTGACTTATTTGAAAGTAATAAGAATTTGTTACTAGAATAGAAGTGCCTTGCTGGACAGTAGGGTAGTAATATATTTTGTATTGCAGGGCATTTTCCTGGATGATGAATGAGTTTGTGTGCTGTAGTCAGTTGTGAATATGTTAGACAGTCCTGCAGTTCAAGCCAGATTAAATGCTTTAATTTAAGACAATGGTGGGTCCTATGAGGGAGGACTGGTGGCAAACTTGGCTATTTTATTGGTGCAAAAGGCAAGTTTCTTTGAGTATTGTTTATGTTTTGAGTGGTGTATAAAATAGTTGGCAGTAAGAAAGTGATGACTAAAGTTTATCTTGACAATCTGCAAAGAATCCATTCATCCTATAAAGGGAGCCTAGATTCTGGTGTGTAGATTTAACGTTGTGCATTATTTTGGTCATATTTAAGATAGTCATCTATTATAACCTCTAGAAGTTTACAGTTGCAATGAAAGTAATATTTGCTGACTTTATGGTAAAAGATTGCTTTTGCGTTTGCTAATTTTTTGAGGTGAAAACAATTAACTTGGGGTTGAGTAGGAGGTTTGATTCTCTGAGAGAGGTTTTTACAAAGGAGAAAGATTTTTGGATAATGTCTTGGAGCTTATTTATTACTGGGGGCACACCATTAATGTCGGGTCATCTGCACACTGAACTAAACTAACATGGTGAGTTGAGGTAATTAATAGATATATTAAATAGCAGAGGACCCAGTATAAAGCTGTATGGGACAAATGTTGAAAGGATGAGTAGGTTTGTTGCCATTTAATGGCTTTTTGCCTTCCAGATAGGTAACTAAGGAAACACAACAAGGACTGTTGTGAAAGTTCTATTGAAGAGATTTGAACAAGCAGTTAATGATGTAAGACCGTATCAAATGCCTTTGACAAGTCTAAGAATATGGTGGACACTAGCAGACCATTGTTTCTATGTCTGTTTATTATACTGGTAAAATGTAGTAGAGCAGTAGTGATGCTGTAGCAAGTTATTTGAGGTTAGGTATTCCATCAGCAGCACATGGATGCATTTCTTTAATATTTTGGTGCGGGGGAAGAGTATAGCTAATGGACTGCAGTTATTAAACTCTGTATATGTTCCGCCTTTGTGCAGTTGTATGATGTAGGATTTTTTCCACAGTGATTGGAAGCATCTTTCTGCTATGGACCTATTAATTACTATGGACACAGGGAAGGCTATGACTTCTATGGCCATTTTAATTAGTCTGATTGTCATTACTCTACTGCCACAGAAGAAGTTTTTTGTTTGAAGAGAAATGCCCTTACAACTGAAGTAGGTACTAGACTTAAATTGAAGAGCTGGGAGTGGTTTTGATTGGAGAGGTGTAGAGAGAGGGGGTCAGATATGTTAAGTGTTTAAGAGAGATAATCATGATTGTATAAAGTAGGAATTAAACTGTGTGGGGGTAGAGTCTATCATATCTGTTTCTGGAGAAGGACTAGTGGACTTGCCAGGGTGTAGTAGTTTTAGTGCTGACCAAAAATGTTTGGGTTGTTTATATGTCTGTCTCGTAGGTTGACATTGTATGTTTGCTTATCCTGTTTGACATGGAGTTTTGCAAGGTTTCTAAGATGTCTAAATTGCTGGAGGGCATTTGAGTTCTATTCTTATGCCAGTTTTTCCAGGCTATATCCCTTTTTATCAGGATTTTTTTGTTTGTTTTTTTGTTTCCTTTGTCAGCCATGGGCGGGATTGGACTTTACTCTTTTATTATGTACTAGTGCTAGATTATTTAAGGCCTCTAAGAATATGTTATTAAAGTGTTCTACAGCAATATCTATCAGCATTGTTCTTTTTTTAGTATTTCACTGAAAATATTATTGAAATTGCTTGTATTTTGTATTTGATTATAGATATGTTTAATAAGGTTATGTCCAGTTCTAATAGCATAACGTATGCTGAGAGGCAGCCTACGTTTGTCAATTTGTTTAGTTTGTAAGAATCCAATGTAATATCCAGTATCTCCCTAAAGTTTTATTGATTCTAGTAGGTGTGGTTATTAATTGTCTGAAATTGCACAAGTTGATGGATTCAGTGCGGGCAGTGGAAATTATGAGTTACCAGTCTATATTGAAGTCTCTAAGTATTATAGTTTCATGGTTAATTTGTTGAGATATACAATACAGGATGCTTTCAGCTGTATCAACATTATTCACTGGTGGTGTATTAGTTGCTGTTAAACATCTACTTTTCCTATTGTTGATTTTTAGGAGTATTATTAATAGTTCAGCATTGTTAAATTTGAGTATTTCCTGTTGAAGTAAGGCAATTGTTTTTATAGATGATTGCTACGTCACCTGCATGCTTGTTTTGTATCATGCCTGAGTATACGGTGTCCTGGGTGGGTTATCTCATTATCTTTATTTCTTTTTAAACAGGTTTCAGTACCTTGACTACATCAGGAGTATATGTGGTAAGATAAGCATGTGTTCATGGATTTTATTGCACGTACTTCTTAGGTTCATATTTAGTAAGGTGAGTTTGGATTCTGTTTTTTGCTGAGATGTATTAGGTAACTGGTTTAATTTGGGGTTAGAAGTGATAGTTTTATGGATAATGGAATTAGGGTTGGGGTGAATAGCTCCACTAATTTTTTAATTGATATTTTACAGAGGGAACAGTGTGGCCAGTTATATTTTGGTCCTGATTTGATATTTGACCATTAATTCAGATGCTTGTTTAAGATATTTATACATAAACAGATCAGATGTGGTTTGTTTGTAGAGAGGTATTATGGAGAAACACAGGCTGAGTAGATGTTGATATTCTTTGTGAGGACTGGCTGAAGTCCTAAGTACTTGAAGGAGGTAGATATGATAATTTCTGATAAAGTCTAGTAGAGTGATTAAAAATAGTAAAATAATCTGACTTAGGGGCATCTTAGTTGACTTGTGTTTTATCTTCACTGTAAATTAGAATAAACATGTTAGGAGTGTAGTGGGTCCTTGTAGAGATATAATTTGATAGTTATATGAGGCAAGGATTAAAACAATTTGGGAGAGAGTCTTGGGTGATAAACTAGAGTGGCTGTTAGTATTGGAAGTAATTGCACTGATTGTTTTCATGCTGGGGGGGGCAATTTTATTAGTTATAGGAATAACTGGGTGGTGTTATTGAAGTATAAATGTAGAGTAAGAGGGGTGGGTGGGATTTGGATGTGGGGTAGGGGAGTAAATTGAGCCTGAGAATTACTGAGGGAGAATAAAGCAGGTTGAAAACTTGTCAAGAGACAGAGAAAGCAGTGCCTTAACATAAACAGCCACAAATCAGCTGAAAGACGAGTAAAAGGAACAATGCAGTTTAAAAAGTCTCCGTGCTAGTAGATGAATCTCTTGGTTCTGTTGCTGTAGGGCACAGTTTTAGTAAGAGAGGCATGTCCAATATCCCCTTGACCTGATTAATGGTGATAACAGTAAAAAAAATACACTTGATGCTTTGAACAAGTGCATAATGTAAGGAGGTTTCTATGGACTTTGAAATACAAAGTTCAAAAGCCTACATCAACCCCCACAGACCAGCAAAACAAGGAGAAAAAATAAGCCAGAATGTAGTAGTTCAACTCTGGAAAAATACTGCCTGAGAACCCAAAAGTGGTTATGCAGGAAGAGAAATAAACTTAAGAAAGGGAGGCAGCAGACTTCTAAAAACAATGACTTGAACACAGTTAAAAGAGAAAATACCAATGTGACTGCTGTGTCTAAGAAAATGGAGATAGTATAGTGGACAAAGTTCTTTGTTTTATGTTGCCATTATAAGTATGATTTACATACAAATAAAGCCCACAGGCTGGTGTTCAAACTACAGACTTCACTGTTGCATACATACATGCTTTACATGGACACTTTTATAGAAAAATAAAAACACACTAGGGGACAGTGGAGTGCACTGAAACTGATGCAGACTGTTCAAAAGTACTAGCTCAGAGCTGAAAATGGTTTAGTAATGGTCTCAAGCAAGAAATAAGAAAGGAAGGGGGAAGACCAAGCAGGACTTTCTTGAAGGCATGCAGTTCCACTAAAGACATGAGGATGTAAATAATGGGTGTAATAAATGTAAGATTTTGAGGGACTCTGTAATTTGTGGTTTTATCATTTGTTTCCTGAATAAAATGGAAAAACAGGTGTATTATACATAGCTGTATAATGATGAGTCCCAGAGATACACAAATCAAACACAATGTGAGCAAACCAATAAAACTGACAAACTTTAACAGATGCTTAATTTATCCTGACAGAAGTTTGATAGTTAATTTCTCTCACTCTCTCTTTTTCATTGTAAGATATCCAACACCCGACATGATTAACGTTTAGTTAATCAGTCAATACACTCTATGTATATATTTTTTTAATTTTGCAGTGCACAGCCAAGCCAATAGAGGTCTGTTATAAATAAACACAACACATAAAAAGCAAGTATTACACAGTTGATAAGGAATCCACCTTCATGGTTACATTTGGATTATATAAGCAGGTACTGAATGAGTTACTTCTTTCTGTTCCTACCAATTAAAGATGTAGAAAAAAAGTGGAATAAAACAAAGTTGAAGCACCAGTCGTCACACTGCAGATGTAACCAAACGGTCCTTTATGTCTGTTTTCGAAACTCTAAAATAGTACTGACAAGTACTAAAATCGAAGACAGGCAAACAAATAAACTTTTAAAATAATGTTAAGCGCTTTTCGTCCGGATTTTATCCGGACTTCTTCAGATAAACAAAGAACATCAAGATAACAGTTTAAATACCCTCCCTGTATAATGTTGACCTATCAGGTCATTTTCAATCAAACACTTCCAAGTTTAAAGGTATATTACATTACTGCTCACTTGAGCATAACCTAAAACACATATTGTCTTGGTTCAATTATAAAATAACTACATTTTCTACAATAAATATCAACTTTATACCCAATCCTGTTACACTAGGTGCATTATTTAAAACTGTAATCTGCTTTTGTTAACGTTACAGTTAGGTCATGTGTTATATTTACTAGACCTGCGTAGGTCCAGTTAGTGTTTTAAAGTGATCAATGTACCTAGTCTACATAGGATATAAATCTACATAAAGTTAATCACCCGGCAACCATTCTCCTCTAGTAGCTAATGTCAAGTATCGAATTTAAATAACTACATCACAAAAAACCTTTTAGGTTTTAGGTAACTTAATTACTTAGTAATGTACAAGTACAAAATACTACAGTGTACCAGTATTAAGTCGTTACCTATTTACACTACTTACATATAGTAATAGACTATGTTAAAAGGTCATACTATCTAAACTTAAAAATTAATATGTGGTATATGTAAATTTAATACGTATTTTAAAATAAACATTCTCTAGAGTGTTTATAAAAAGCTTTTATGTGAAGTTCCTTATTCAGTTTTTATATGTGGAACTGTTTCTAATGTATTATAAAAAGTGTTTTAAAGCTCTGTGTCCATAAAAAATATATTTTTTAACTAGTACTTAAGAAGGTCTCAACGTCTGCGAAAAGTGTTTTTTATTTATTGTAGAGTTCTAATACTACTACTTCATAGAAAAGTGAACCTAAAGGAGCAATTCTAATAATATACAGTTTCACCTTAGTAAACACTTAAGTTTCAATATAGAAGTAATAGAGTATGTTTCGTTTAGTCCTGGTTCACTACAAGCATCTAAACGTAGTTGCCAATTTAATTCACTTCTCTCCAATAACCATGTAATCAAGCTATCATCTACATTTTTGTTATTCACATTTTGTGCTATATGGGAAATAACCTTAAACTTGAAACTGTGGTTAATATTGAGTTCACAATGTCTAGCCAGGGCGTTGCCCGATTTTTTCTTTTTGATAGCATATATATGTTTGTAAATCCTGTCCCTTAGTCGGCGGTCAGTTTTATTGACATAAAATGCTGTACATTGTTGACATTGGGCTAAGTACACAACTGATCTGGTGTTGCAGTTGTATACATCTCTAATATGGAAGTTCTCCTTTCTGATGACAAAACATTTTGCACTGTCTGTGTATCTACAGTATTTACAAGTGCCACATTTGTGGGTGCCAGCATTGATCTTGTTTGGTTTGTAAGGTGTTTCTAGTAAATTTTTCAAGTTGAAACCATGTCTAAAGATAATAATAGGAAATTCCCCTATTTTATTAAATAAGTCTTTGTCTATTGACAAGTAGTACCAATATTTCTTTACTGTTTTTTGAATATCTAAAGCTACTGGTCTATATGTTAAAATAAAGGAAAGGGAAAACCTTTTACTAGTGTCTATAGATTGATCAACTACAGTTGAAGTTTCCCTCACTTCTTGTACGATGTGTACTTCTTCAATAGTTGTGTTGTTTATTGGTGTCATGGTGTGGTTATCCAAAATTGGTTTGTACACTCCTATACTTCTTTTTACCTTTACTTCGTGGAAGATGTTTGATAAACAGTTTGGTACCCCCTATGTGTAAACATCTCATGTGGCAACCTGCATTCTTCACTGAAGTCCTCTTCCATGCTTGTCATTCTTGCTGCACGTACCAGTTGCCCCTTTACAACCGATTTTTTCTGGTGTAGGGGATGTAGACTGGAAAAGTGCAGAAATGAGTTCGAGTAAGAACTTTTCCTATAAATTTTTGCAGTATATCTGCCTTCCTGTCTATTTTTACACAGTTCCACATCTAAAAGGTGAATCTTGTGTTCTTGGTAGTTTTTGGTAAACTTCAAGAAGCCACATGTGTTTAAAAATTCCACCAGGCTATCGGCTGTTAACCTTTCCCCATTGATTATGATAAAAATATCAAGAAACCTTGTGTAAAAAACTATTCTATCCTTCCATTGACTTGTAAATACAAAGTGGGTTTCCCAATATGCCATCACTAAATTGGAGAAGCTTGCCCCACATGGGGACCCCCATAGCTACTCCAATGTTTTGAAGGAATAGTCTTTTGTTGAACGAAATGTAATTTTTTTCAATATAATGTCCAACAGTTGTTCTGTTAGTCTAATGTCAATATCGTTTGCTCCTTTACATTTCATAAATTCAGTAACCCATTCTATACCAAAGTCATGGGGGATGGAGGAATATAGGTCACATACATCAACTGTAAGGAAGTTTAATTCTTCCCTAAATGCCAGTGGGAAACCTCAACAGTAGTTGATCAATCTATAGACACTAGTAAAAGGTTTTCCCTTTCCTTTATTTTAACATATAGTCCAGTAGCTTTAGATATTCAAAAAACAGTAAGGAAATATTGGTACTACTTGTCAATAGACAAAGACTTATTTAATAAAATAGGGGAATTTCCTATTATTACCTTTAGATGTGGTTTCAACTTGAAAAATTTACTAGAAACACCTCACAAACCAAACAAGATCAATGTGGGCACCCACAAATGCGGCACTTGTAAATACTGTAGATACACAGACAGTGCAAAATGTTTTGTCATCAGAAAGGAGAACTTCCATATTAGAGACGTATACAACTGCAACACCAGATCAGTTGTGTACTTAGCCCAATGTCAACAATGTCCAGCATTTTATGTCAGTAAAACTGACCGCCGACTAAGGGACAGGATTTACAAACTTATATATGCTATCAAGGAGAAAAAAATCAGACAACGCCCTGTCTAGACAGTGTGAACTCAATATTAACCACAGTTTCAAGTTTAAGGTTATTTCCCATATAGCACAAAATGTGAATAACAAAAATATAGATGATAGCTTGATTACATTGTTATTGGAGAGAAGTGAATTAAATTGGCAACTACGTTTAGACGCTTGTAGTGAACCAGGACTAAACGAAACATGCTCTATTACTTCTATACTGAAACTTAAGAGTTTACTAAGGTGAAACTGTATATTATTAGAATTGCTCCTTTAGGTTCACTTTTCTATGAAGAAATAGTATTAGAACTCCACAATAAATAACAAAAAACACTTTTCACAGACGCTGAGACCTTAAGTACTAGTTAAAAAATATATTTTCAATGGACACAGAGCTTTAAAACACTTTTTACAATACATTAGAAACATAGTTCCACATATAAAAACTGAATAAGGAACTTCACATAAAAACTTTTTATAAACACTCTAGAGAATGTTTATTTTAAAATACGTATTAAATTTACATATACCACATATTAATTTTTAAGTTTAGGTAGTATGGCCTTTTAACATAGTCTATTACTATATGTTAGTAGTGTAAATAGGTAACAACTTAATACTGGTACACTGTAGTATGTTGTACTTGTACATTACTAAGTAATTAAGTTACCTAAAACCTAAAAGGTTTTTTGTGATGTAGTTATTTAAATTCGATACTTGACATTAGCTACTAGAGGAGAATGGTTGCCGGGTGATTAACTTTATGTAGATTTATATCCTATGTAGACTAGGTACATTGATCACTTTAAAACACTAACTGGACCTATGCAGGTCTAGTAAATATAACACATGACCTAACTGTAACGTTAACAAAAGCAGATTACAGTTTTAAATAATGCACCTAGTGTCTTCGATTTTAGTACTTGTCAGTACTATTTAGAGTGTCGAAAACGGAAATAAAGGACCGTTTGGTTACATCTGCAGTGTGACTGGTGCTTCAACTTTGTTTGATTGCAGTTTAACTTGCTCTTTTTTGGTTCTCGTATGTAGAAAAAAAGTGTTGGTCTATGAAAATCAGGTAATTTAATGCCATCTTTAAATTCTGAGTTGTGTAACTTTTGCTTGCAAGCCATATTTTTTTATTATTATTAAAATGTATCTTACACATACTGGTTTACTTTAACAATATTTTCAGTAGCACTCTTTAGAATGGCATAAAAATAAAAGTTAATTGAAAATGGATTCATTTTTCCTCTGTTAATTCATTCTTTAAGTATCAAAATAAATTGTATTTCATTTGGTTATAGATTACATGATTTAGCTTTGATATATTCTAGACTTACAGTAATTTAGATCAATGAATAATGTATTACTTCTCATAAAACTGTAGCAAACTAATCTTTGAAATTAAGCTAGCTTTTCAACAAGCATCCTGTTATAGAGCTTTATAATAGCAAGAATGAGTGTATTACTGTGACAAGAGACATTTTGTTAGCAGCTGATACTCATAACTGTCAAAACCTGGAAACATATGTGATTTATAATCAGAAACTGTACTCTGTGCTGAAATACAATACTCCCTACCTGCAACAAACATATTTTATTGACTAGATCAAGCTCAGTGATGTTAACGAAACATTACACATGGTTCAGGCAACCTGAAATTGAATAGCAGCTTTGGTGTCTGATAGTACTGGCAGGGTTGATGTTTATCTTAGTGAGGGAGACTATTCTGATGGGGCACACTATTTTTCATGTCTTGGTGTAGGATGGAGCAGGAAATATTCTCTGAGCTGCAGTGATGGGGGGGGGGGTCATGGCTGTCTTCTGGCCATGACATGATCAAATCATCAAAAATCACAATCTATTGCCTGCCCAGCTTACAGAGTTACATTAGCAAACTAGTTTTAAGGCCAGGAGGAGAATACAATGGACAGAGACAGTATGATGGCTCTTCAACTGGCCTCTTCTTATCTGTCAGTGCACTCTGAACCTGCATTCCAAAAGGTGGAGACCTCCCTAAGAACAAGGCTCCATTCAAGAACGTGGATCAAATCAAGGTACCACTATAGCCAGAAGCCTCTAAGAATGGGATTATTGGGTATCCAGGTGACAGATGAGCAGCGAGTCAGCAGTTGCAGTAAACTTTCAACATTCTAAAGAAAAAAAGTAATTCTTTCCAAATGGCAATAATATCAGAATAAGTCTTTGTCATATAGTTTCATTTTCTGCCTCCTCATTAGTCTGTCCCACCTGATAAAACAGCTCATGTGAGACTGGATTTACAATTGTAAACACATTCATTCAAACATCCACAAAAGTGAACTGTGGAAACTTGTAATCATTTGTAAAATACTTAGCTCAAAAAGTACAGTTTTGTACCTACCATAAATGTAGATGTTCGAAGATCCACATTGCTGCAGTCATAACCTGTGGGTAGTCCGCTGTCCTCGGGAATACCAAAGTGTTAGGCTGGCGTCGGTCATGGTCGCTCAGATCTGATGTCGGTACTAAAGCGCATGACCGACGCCATATCCTCAGTCTTTCTTGCCCCAGATGTCAGAAGGCCTTAAAAAGAAAGGCCATAGCCAAAAATAGAAAAATACCCAATCACCAAAATAGCAACAATAGATACACCACAAATCACACAGCCACCCCAAACTACAGAGGGGAAGGAGGGAGGTATTAGACTGCAGCAATGTGGATCTTGAACATCTACATTTATGGTAGGTACAAAACTGTACTATGTTCTTCATCTCACATTGCTGCAGTCATAACCTGTGGGTAGAATCCCAAAGCAAAGGTAAAGGGAGGTTGGTAAAATCAAATAGCATTAGGAGCTGCTAACATGCCCTGTAAAACTGCAGTGGCAAACCCAGCCCTAGATTTGGAATAAAGTGGAAGATGGTAATGTTTAGAAAAAGTGTGTACTGAACTCCAGGTAGCTGCCTCCAAAATATCCTCAGTAGCTACTCCCCTTAAAAAAGCAGTAGAAGTGGCAGTAGCCCTAGTGGAATGAGGTCTGATTCCAGCCGGAACCTCCTTACCATGATGAGAATAACAGAAAGCAATGCAATGCCCAATCCACTTAGAAATAGTTTGTTTTGAAACAGGTTTTCCTTGAGACCCCAAGGCAAAAGAAATGAATAACTGTTGGGACTGCCTGAACCCTTTAGTTCTGCTCAAATAATAACGTAACTGCCTGTGAATGTCCAAAGAATGCAAAATTTTCTCCCCCTTATTTTGGGGATCAGCATAAAATGTGGGCAGATGAATGGATTGGTTTAAAGCCACATTAGAAACAACTTTAGGCATAAAAGTAGGATTAGTACGTAGTGAGACCCTATCCTTATGAAATATCAGGAAGGGTTCAACTGCCATTAGAGCCTGTAATTCAGATACCCTTCTAGCAGACGTAATGGCCAACAAAAAAGCAGTCTTCCAAGACAAAAACTTCAACTCTGAAGTAGCTGCAGGTTGAAAAGGAGGTAAAGTGAGCTTTTCCAACACAAAATTGAGATCCCAGGAAGGAGTAGGAGCTCTACGTGGGGGTCTTATGTTCTTTGCCCCTCTAAGAAATTGCTTGAACAAAGGGTGAGAGAATAATGGTGGGTCACAGTCATAGTGAGCAGAAATGGCTGCAGCATGAACCTTTACAGAGGAGAAAGACAAACCCTTGTCTAATAATTCTGTAAGATACTGAAGTGAAACACCCAAATTAGGCACTGAAACATCAAGGCTCTTTGTTTTGCTCCAAAGAAAAAATCTCCTCCATTTATCAGCATAAACTTTCCTTGTACTAGGCCGTCTGGCCTCCAAAATGACATTCAAAACTTGTTGAGGAAGCTGCGACCCCCCCAGGGTCTAAAACAGGATACGCCAGGCTGTCAGATGCAGGGACTGAATCCTGACATTGCGGAAATGATTGCTTGCCTGGGACAAAAGGTGTGGAATTAATGGCAAAGGCCAAGGAGGCTCCTACTAAAGTCCTCAGCAGAGGGTACCAGTGCTGCCGTGGCCAATCTGGAGCTATCAGAATCATGCAAGGCTTGTCCTGCCTGACCTTTAGGAGCACCTTGGGAAGGAGAGGCAGAGGAGGAAAGGCATAAACGTGAAGGTTGTTCCAACTGAATGATAGAGCATCCACTTTCCAAGCTTTTGGGTGAAACAGCTTTGTGCAAAACTTTGGCAGTTGGTAATTCAGTGGAGAAGCGAACAGATCTATGTCTGGAGTCCCCCATGCCACCGTCAACTGTTGAAAGACATGAGGATCCAATTTCCACTCGTGGGGATCCACCATCTGTCTGCTCAAAACATCTGCTAAGGAGTTCTGTGCTCCTGGCAGAAACCTTGCCTGAAGGGTGAGGTGCAAACTGACAGCAGTCTCCCACAAAATCATAGCTTATCTGCAAAGAGGGTACGAATGGGTACCCCCCTGCTTGTTGATGTACCACATGACTGTTGTGTTGTCTGTCTGAATCAACACTTGTCCTGGGTGAAGTAAATCCTTGAAAGCCATCAATGCAAATTGGACTGCTAACATCTCCTTCATGTTGATATGCAAATGTTGTAGTCTGGCAGGCCACGTGTCTTGAACCCATTTTCCATTGAAGTGTGCTCCCCAGGCCATGTCTGAGGCATCTGTCATTAAGATCCTCTGGTCGGGTCACAGAGAGTCCCTTGTTTAGGTGACATTCCTGAGCCCACCACAAAAATTCCCTTTGGATGCAAGGTATCATCTGAATGACAGTGTCCAAATCGTGGCAGTGTTGAGTCCATACGCTTTTGAGATACCATTGTAGCTTCCTCATATGCAGTTTGGCATTGGGAAGCACCAGAATACAAGATGCCATGAACCCCAAGGCTTGAAGGACTGTCCTTGCAGTCAGCCTGGACCGTAGAGACAATTGTTGGAAGTAAAGGGTAAGATTTCTTTGTTTGTCCGGGGTCAAAAATGCCATCTGAGAAGCAGTATTCAGTCTCACACCCAGAAAGCACATGTCCTGAGAGGGTACTAGACTGGACTTTGTTTCGTTCACAGAATACCCTAGGCACCTTAACACTGCCATAACAAACTGTAGATGGTGAAGTAACTTGACTTTGTCTTGAGCCAGAATCAGGCAATCGTCTAAATAAGGATAGATTTTTATTCCCCTTAACCTTAAGAAGGCTATCACCGGTGCCAGGACCTTTGTGAACACCCTGGGCGCAGTAGATAAGCCAAAGGGCAATGCAGAGAACTGATAATGTAAAGTCCCAGCCAGCGCAGGAACCTCCTGCAGCTGGGCCTGATAGGAATGTGAAGATAAGCCTCTTTGAGATCCAAAGTTACCATCCAGTGATCTTTGCCTAATAGAGGCAGAAGTTGTTGCAAAGTTAACATCTTGAATTTTGGAATGTCCAGGTATGTGTTGAGAATAGACAAGTCCAGAATTGGCCTCCAAGTATTTCCTTTCTTTGGTACAAGAAACAGGCGAGAATAAAATCCTAGGCCTACTTCTGATTGAGGGACCCCCTGGATAGCCCCCATTTTGAGAAGTAAAGAAATCTGTTTGTGAGCCTCCACCTTTTGCTGAGAAGGAACGTCTGGCATGCCTTTGAAAGGAGGCAAGGTGTGAAAATAAAACTTGTAGCCTTGATCTATAATGTCCAACACCCATTTGTCCTGAGTGACTAAAAGCCAATTTTTCCTGAAATGTGCCAACTTTCCTCCCAGAGGAGCTGCCAGACAGGAGGGATCTGGCAGCTGGATCATTGGGTCTGTTTACGAAAAGGCTGACCCCTGCCCTCACCTGAAGATTGTGCAGGGGAACTCCACGTCCGAGGCCGGAAAGAACCTTGAGCATGAGCTCTGCCCCTACCACGTCTAGATCTGCCCCTAGACTGTAAATCAGAAGAAGGATAAGCCCATCCCTTAGTAGGCCAATTTCTGCTAAACTTAGGGGGCTGCACCTGTAAAAAGTCCTTAACTGTTTGCATAGACTTAGCTTTGTCTTCCATTTTCTTCAAAACTGACTCCACAGGAGAACCAAACAGAACTTCAGACTGAAGGGAGCATCCAAAATACGAGCTTTAACATGCTCTGACAAATTCTGATCCTTAAGCCAGGCGTGCCTACGAATAACTGATCCAGTGGCAGCCACCCTGGAAGAGGCCTGAAGAGCATCAAAACCACACTGCAAAGAATGCTTACCCACCTGATCAGAGGCATGAACTAAATCCTGCAATTCCTTACACTCAATGCCCTCTGCCAAAGCATCTACTTTAGATTTCAACTGACTTAGGAGAAAGTTCTGGTACTTCAACATATGAAACTGGCAATTCAAAGCCCTCATTGCTAGAGTGGAAGAGGTATACACTTTTTTACCCCACCTAACCAAAGCTCTAGAATCTTTATCCATAGGAACTGGATTCTTTACAACAGAAGCCCTGACACCCTTAGGTCCCTGGCTAATAGTTTCTGGGTCAGCTCTCGGGCTTTTATACAAATATTTATGAGCCTCAGGCACTCTGTAATACCTGTCTGGCTTGACCGGGGCAGGAGGCAAAGAATCAGGATTAAGGGAAGCTTCAGAGAAAACATCCTGAACAACATCCAAAACGGGGTATAGCCAAGGGCCTATGCTGTGGTAAAAACAAAAATTCCCTAAGTCTCTTTCTAGAATCTGAGAAATCCTGACCTTCCCACTTAAAATGCTCTCTCATGGAATGCAGGGTTTCAGAAAAAGAAAAATCCTCTGGGGGGGAAGCAGAAGGACTAGAATCCTCTGCATCTGAATCAGAATAAGGAGGAAAATCCTGAATGTCTTCAGCCGAAGACTCCGAGTAATCTGAAGAATATGCTCCAATCCTTCCACCTCTGGCTCCACCCTAGGCCTCTTATCTGGAGGAGGCAAAGAACCCCTGATTAAGGTAATTAAATCTTCTGCCATTTTCAGCATATGCTTTTTAGGTACAGAACCTGCAGAACTAGGGCTGACGCCAGAGGAAGACAAACCAGGCCTGACCTTGGAAGGTACCTTAGAGACAGAAGTAGAAGGTCTAACCACCTTATGCAAAGGAGGGACTACAGAAACCTGAGAGGCCCCCTCAGCCTGACTCGACTCCTGAGAGGCCACATCCTGCAAAACTAAAGGCTCCCCCTGAGACTCAGCTGAAACCTCGGCTGGATCCACAGATTCCACCGTAGTTTCTAAAGAACCGGCGTCCGTAACGGACGACTCATCCTGCTTGGACTTTAACGATTTTTCCTTGCGCTTCTTAGCGCATCGGAGGATCCGGCGGCATATTGTAATTACCGAAGACAAGCCTAGCACAATCTAACCTGCGTTTAATGGTGCGCTTATTAAATCTAGCACAAAAGTGACACCCGACTACGTCGTGCTCAGGCCCCAAGCAAGGAATACAAAGAGAGTGGTAATCCCTATGAGGTATCTGTTTCCCACAAGAAATACAATTATTCACTTTTTCTGACATCTGGAATTAACTAAGGCAAGAAAAACAAAAATATTCCAAGTTGGTCTTGGTCTGAAACTCAGAATACGAAAATTTCAGGCGCTGCTTCTGCTTCGGTCCATGCGGCAAGAAAGTCTGAGGATATGGCGTCGGTCATGCGCTTTAGTACCACGGCGTACTGACGTCAGATCTGAGTGACCATGACCGACGCCAGCCTAACACTTTGGTATTCGGGCCGACCGAGGACAGCGGACTACCCACAGGTTATGACTGCAGCAATGTGAGATGAAGAACATCTGCGAGATGCCCATGATCACAGGCAATATGAAAGTCAAATGCCATCAGAAATACTCGGTCTAGGGATCTAAACCTCTATGGCAACATCAACAGAACAGTTTGGAGGGGCAGGTGTATATCACACAGGATGTGGCTGCTGTGGAACAGACTCTCCATCCAAATAAAACCAAAGTTCATCCTTGTCCATACTCAAGTACAAATTAGATCTATGGATGGGGAAACATATAATTTATCCCATGACTGCCACCTGTACTACTAATGGACAGAGGCAGCTCCTAAATGCTTTAACCAATGCATTGTTCCCGTCAAATTATTTATAGTATGATCCCAGTTATTCTGATTAGGGTTAATATATAATTATCAAACCATTGGATGGTTAAGGCCAATTTATAACCAAATGGGATAAGTTATATTGAGCACAGAAAGGGAAATTGGCTAGACTTAAAATGGGCCACTAGGGCAGCTATCCTAGTACTTACTTATGAACTTACTGAAAGATGTAGATCATAAACATGAAAGGATATTATTTCTCATTTGGGACTTAAATGAATGTTCTCAGACATACTATGCTGGTGTTGCTGGCTTAACAAGGGCCTCTGGTTACATATATGTTGTGTTTTTCTTTAAGAGCCTTATCTTTTCAGATAGAAATCCCCCAGCACGATGGACACACATACATATAAAGACAAAGCTCTCTGCTTAGGCACTGTAAGAATTATATGTGTAGTGTAAAGCAGAAGCAAATAAAAATATTGTAAGAAATTATATCAATGAAATATTAAACTATTACTTATATATTTACCCACTGTTGCCTACATAAACATTTGTAGTTTATTTTGTTTTACGATGGATGACTATTTCAGAAGATTTATTTTCCTCTCAGGAAAGCAACATGAGAAAAGCAGACATTACTATTCTATTTTCACCCCCTCCTGTAGCTACCATCTGTGTTCTCTTGCACACACTCTACCCCAGGTCATGACGGCCTTCATCCACATCATTCCATTTCATAGCTCATTAAACAATTATGGTGCCTGTGGTTTCACAGCTCCACTTGTGAATATGCATCTATAGTTTGTAGTTGGGATGACAATGTGAAATTATAAATATAACAGTCAAGCACTGAAAAGCTATTATAGTTTTTGAAATTTATCTTGAATCATACTTAACTGTATCTTTATAAAATCTATAATCGTAAGAAGTAAGAAAGCTAAGTGGCTTCATTTACCTGTGTTTAATGTACACAAAAAAATTAGAGTTAATGAGCCTTAATTATCTTAACAGTGTTATAACTATTAGGGTCTAGCTGTCTTTTGAAAGCTTCAATATTTACTTATGGGTCCAACTTGTCTTACGTAAAGACTGAATAGTTTACTAAATTTTTATATTGCTACTATATAAACTGCCCTACATAGAATTGATGGAATGATGTAATTTAAATGTAGCAGTTTTAAGTTTAGCTTAATTCTTTAGCTATTAATTTGCGGAGTCCCTTGTTTACCTTTCAGTGTTCATTAAGTAATTTAAGTTAGTTCAACTATTTGTACTATAATGCCAATTCAAGAACTCAAAAGTGTTGACATTTTTATAATAATGTGCATGCCTAGTGTCTATAATCAGTGATTACTCTGTGCATTTTGCAAATAATGTGTCCCATGATGAGCAGAATGTGAAAATTTATAATGGAATCTTGATATTCGTTATACTTGGTGGAAAAACTTCAGTAATAGTACTTATCATAAGTGTACGTGTAAGATAAAATTTGCATTTATCTGTTAAGTGTCCATATAATAATGGAAAGAATTGTGAATGCATGTGGTCTGTCATTCTAAACAGTAAAGATCTGCTCTCAGAAGCAATATTATCCAATGTGATATACACCGAGCTGTAATATAAACAATGCTACACCAATAAAGTAGATGTGTGAACTTAAGTTGTGGTAAGAGTTACAGGTGTTATAGCTTTCATTCTTCAACAGCATACCCTTGAATAAGAGGCACACTATTAAAATCTAATGGCTATTTCTTAAAAGTATAGATTTTTCTATTAAATATAAAGAATACATTGTGATATAAATCAGGTGAATATGAGTATAATCTAGATTACCACACAGCAATACATGCACACAAACAATTCCCATGTTTAACACATCACATATGCACTTTAAAATGCAATCTGAATATTAACTTTACCAGACAGGAGGCCACAACAGGTTCAGACATCAGGAGTTAAAGAATGACAAATAGACTATAGAAATAATTGGAAACAGTGAGTAAAAACTACATAGATCCCACAAGAGAACATCCAAATCAGTAAAAGCATAGCTACATCCCAGATACAATATTTCCATGTCCCAGAATATATTTTCTTCCATACAAAATTATTTTTTTACTCCTACATGTAAATAAAGCATGACTTTGAGATTTTGCCCTTGTTGCAACATTTATTTGTAGTTTAGATTAGAGTTGGGATAAAATGTTGCAATACTTCCTTTAGGAATTTGTCTGATTGAGTTTTATATGAATTTGTCTGACTGACAATTAAATCAGTTATAGAATTTCAGTTCAGTAAAAACCTATGTAGGAAGAAATTTGTTGCCATTATTAATTTGCATGCACTGAGATCACTGAACTCACAAGTATTTGAGAATACACCACTCTTTTACTATTCAGTGTCGCATCAAGCTTGAGCTGGAATTTTGGGAAATGGAGGCATTGGTGCAGCTGTTTGTTAACCTCCACAAAAAAATGTAACTTAAGCACCCACTGCAGCTGACAGAAAATGTAAGTTTTGCAGTGGGTTGAAAACTCTCAAGTGTGCTTCATGTTCCCTGTGTTAAATCAAATGCCTTACCAATGAATTATGTTTCAGTAGTTTTTCCTAATCAAATTAAAGTTTCACCTCCATTGGGAATTTCAACCTTCACAACCTCCTTACTTAAAATATTAACTCCACAGACACACAAAATTGTGGGGAAAAAAATAAAAACACCCTGTCAGTAAAGCTCAGCAGTTCTACACACATGAAGAGATTGCTGATGGTAACTAAAATGTATAATTTTTCAATGCTGATTGATGAAGGAAATACAGTCAAAAGGTTATTGCTATAAGACATCATTAGGGTGTAGGACACCCTTATGTTTGAATTACTTCTATATGTGAAATTTGTTGCCTAGTTTGTTAATGCATAATATGTTTTTCAAACTGAAGAATACATTAGCAGTAGAAAACTACCCTTGATGAAATACATACAGCTACTGTGTTCTTTGTTGAATCTCTCACTGACCAGATTGTCAAAGCAGAATGCCTAAAAAGTCCCCATAAATGATAAAATAGTTTTACCTTGTAAGTTTACTTTAATGAAACATCCATGGCTAAATCTACTTAATTTTACACTTGTTATAATCTGCATCTCATGTACAAAATGAGTACAGCCATGCACCAACCAGCTATTGCAAACATGAACTAAATACTAACAAATGCTGGAGTTTACACTGGGCGCCTTTGCACAGTTGTACTGCAGGGACAATTTATACTGCTTTAACTTGTTCCCATTTGCCTTCCACAGCTTTGAGGTTGGGCCTGCATAAATTTAACAGTAAGATTAAGTAACATTTGCACTGTCTTTAGCTGTGGGTTATTAATGCAAGTGCTACAGGCAACTACAACACAGTAGTAATTCTTAACTGCACTATGCCACACTGCACTAAGTTCAATAAATATGCAAAGCATGGGTGCACTTAGAATGGTTTGCTACCAGAATGGAGCAATTTGCCCAGAAAGTAACAGAGTGAGGCAATGACCCTCATATTACTAGAAGGAAAAATGAATTTGCATATTTTATTAACTAATCTCTGCACGACAGGTGCATTTTGACTTGAATTTGAAACTAGAAGGATGTACAGAAGTAAACTGTAGCAGTCTTACTTCAGCCTTTCTGATGCATGTTTCTACACGTTTCTACACTTGACAAACTACTACCCATGGACACAATTCCGAACTGGTAGAGTAAAGGTAAAAAGAAATACAGATATTATAATGGAAAATAGCTACATTCGGCTCAGTGTTTCTGGGAAGTGACAAAGATACATCATCTGTTGGGCTGGGGTGTCTAAGAGTAGAATCCAGAGATATGATGGTGATAGTACTGTACATACCTCTGAAGGATGTACAGGAAAATGTAGTAACAGTACAGAAGACTGTGTTACTGAGAGGGAATGGCATATTGCCTTAAGACCAACTAATGGAAATCAATCTGTTTTTTTTTTTGTAGTAACGATCAGGTTCAGCGTTCCGACCCAGAAAACAGTGTTCCCACTAAAAATAAATCAGAGTTAAACTTAAAATGAGATCGCAGGAACACTAAGCTGCTTCCGATACCAAAAATCTTCCAAAACTCAGCAGTTCAAAGAACAATAACTCCCAATAACCAAGGAACGTTCTTTATTTTACATTCAGTGAGCGCTTTCACCCATAAGGGCTTCTTCAGACTGTACAAAGTGTAGCATAAGGCACAGCC
The DNA here is from genome assembly GCF_019279795.1 of Protopterus annectens. Classification (NCBI taxonomy): domain Eukaryota; kingdom Metazoa; phylum Chordata; order Ceratodontiformes; family Protopteridae; genus Protopterus; species Protopterus annectens. Next base: position 277,454,718 of record NC_056749.1, read on the forward strand.
TTAAATAATCATGACTCATTAAACAATCAACGTCCAATTTAGAATTTAAACAGAAAGGTTGCTATTCAAAAAGATAGTTAGACTACTATCCATTGCTGAGACTTCATAAAAATATTATAGAGTAAAGCTTATGTTCATATAAAATACTTATATTACCATATGTCAATAGGTGCTAAAATATATATTACTTTAACATAGTTAACAACTTACAAAATTATTCTGTTAAAATTTCAGCAGGCGTTGCCATCAATGGTATTAACAACAAACAACCACTTGATGGCAGCATTGCTGTGACCATGACAGACAAATATAATCTTCCAATGTTTAATATTCATGGAAGATGCTATGAGATAATTTCAGATCATTCCTGTACTAGACATTCTTCATTTTATTGTACCATTCTAAGCGGAGTCTATATTAATAACATGGTTTATTAAAACATAACATTAAAAACAAATCAATGTACCATATGTATATACATTTTCGGTGTATGCAATATATACTAAACAAACTGCAACAGTTGAAACATGAAACTTTAAATCACCAACAACTGCTGTATTTATATTCTAGTGGAATATATGTATGATGTCATCATTATGATGTATACTTCTTGGTAAAGTAGTCTCATGTTATGTCTAAAACATTTAATAAAATCTATGCTTATAATATCTCTAAAATACTCTCTTTAATCCCCTCTTCTTAAGAAAAGGATAGATGTTAATTTTATCATTTAAGCCAGGGGGGTGATCTGCTTTGCAACGAATGATCCATCTAGTTTCGTATTCAAGAGTGGTAGTCTCTATGTCCCCTCCTCTCAAAGTGCGTATAACATTTTGTATAACACAGAACTTAAATATATGATGTCTACCTTTCTTGATCACATGTCTGGCCAGAGCATTCCTATCATCACCTGTCCTTATTGCATAATTATGTTCCCTTATTCTCTCTCTTAGCTCTCTGTTAGTTTTCCCTATGTAGAAAGCCGTACAGGCTTGACATCGAGCTAAGTATACAACATTTTCAGTCCTACAAGAGGTACCAGTGTGGAATGTGAAAATGTGTCCTGTAATGGGTAACTTAAATTGTGTATCTATGTTAATATATTCACATTGATTACAATTATGACACGGACTGGTGTTTGTGAGATGTATTGTATGATTATTCATAGTCTTGTGGCATAATGTCCTCTTCAAATTATTCTTGTTCTTGTAACTAAATCTAGGTAGGTCACTCACTAAACTACCAATGTCCTCATCTATTTTTAAGAGATGCCAATGCCTAGTTAATATATCCCTAACCTCTGCAATGTCTTTTGTATAATGCATGGATATACTGACAGTTAAATTCTTAACATCTTGTGTATTATCTTCTCCATCTGTATTATCAACAGCATTCGAAAAATATGGACGTGCTCTTGTCTCTCAATTTATAGACGTCATCAATTGTTTTATCTATATCAATTGCTTCATAGGACCTCTCTAGTAATCTATCCTTGAGTCCTGCTATTTCTTCTAAAGCCTGATTCAGTGGGATTTAGCCTGGATGCTCTCATAACTTGTCCTTTAATAATGTTGTCAAAAATGTGCTTAGGATGCATACTACTCCTATGCAAAACTGAATTCCTAAAGCACTCTTTCCTGTGTATTGATGTATTAATGATGCCATTGCTTAACTTAATTATATTTACATCTAGGAAAGATATATATTCCATGGAATATGACATAGTAAACTTTAAGAAGGACGTCATATTATTAACTTCTTTCTCAAACTCTAACAAGTCACTAAGTGTTCCTTTCCATACCAGGAAGACAAATCTTTTGTAGAAGCGACACTATTCTTAAAGGAAGGGAGGTGAAACAACTCTTCATTCTCCCATTCAGCCATTACTATGTTGGCGTAGCTATTGGCACAGGATGTGCCCATAGCTACTCATCTTTCTATGTATAATGTTTCATTGAAAATAAAGACATTATTTTCTAGTATAATTTCAGAAACATAGTAAGTAGTTCTATAAATTGATTATCCATGTCTGTATATTTCTATTAATACCTACTTCATTGGGAATAACCGTGAAGAGGCTTTTTACATCCAGGGTCACTAAACAGAGTTCTTCAACATCATTCTCATTAGAGATATTCATATAATTCAAGAAGGAACTGCTTACTGTCTTTTAAGATGTTAACATTACTCTCAGTACTTTCCTCAGGTGGTGTTCTACAAAAGGAGAATGGTTCTGTCAACCATCCACGTCCTGAGACAATGGGTCTCATGGGAGGGTTGTGAAGTCCTTTGTGTATTTTGGGGAGACCCTTCAGAATAGGGATTAATGGATGTTGGACTTTAAGATACATATAAAAATCTTTTTTGATTAGGTTACTTTTGACAAGGTCCTCGAGAGTATCATACACTCTAAAAATTCTTGTAATTACTTCATTGATGTTCAATACCTGATAACTACCCTCATTAATCAACATATCATTCATGTTCCTAATATAATGTTCCGTACTCATAACAACTAGTGGTCCTCCCTTGTCCGCTGGTACTATTACTATACTGTCGTCATCTTTAAGTTTCTGTAAAGCATTTCTCTGCTTAAAAGTCAAGTTATTCCTGTTATGTTTGTTCCTCTGACCAAACCTTCAATTGAAACTTGATTATGGTCAGAATGACAGGGACAGAGTAGTGAATGTATTTAAACCTGTCAGCACGTACTCTCCCCCTTTGCATCCTGTCATTGACACATATTTGAGACTAGTGGAGAATGACCTTTATGAGTACTACACTAATAGGAAATCTGGTCAGAGGAACAAACATAACAGGAATAACTTGACTTTTAAGCAGAGAAATGCTTTACAGAAACTTAAAGATGACGACAGTATAGTAATAGTACCAGCGGACAAGGGAGGACCACTAGTTGTTATGAGTACGGAACATTATATTAGGAACATGAATGATATGTTGATTAATGAGGGTAGTTATCAGGTATTGAACATCAATGAAGTAATTACAAGAATTTTTAGAGTGTATGATACTCTCGAGGACCTTGTCAAAAGTAACCTAATCAAAAAAGATTTTTATATGTATCTTAAAGTCCAACATCCATTAATCCCTACTCTGAAGGGTCTCCCCAAAATACACAAAGGACTTCACAACCCTCCCATGAGACCCATTGTCTCAGGACGTGGATGGTTGACAGAACCATTCTCCCTTTTTGTAGAACAACACCTGAGGAAAGTACTGGAGAGTAATGTTAACATCTTAAAAGACAGTAAGCAGTTCCTTCTTGAATTATATGAATATCTCTCTAATGAGAATGATGTTGAAGAACTCTGTTTAGTGACCCTGGATGTAAAAAGCCTCTTCACGGTTATTCCCAATGAAGTAGGTATTAATAGCGTTTCAAGCTACCTTAGGAAATATACAGACATGGATAATCAATTTATAGAACTACTTACTATGTTTCTGGAAATTATACTAGAAAATAATGTCTTTATTTTCAATGAAACATTATACATACAGAAAGATGAGCTATGGGCACATCCTGTGCCAATAGCTACGCCAACATAGTAATGGCTGAATGGGAGAATGAAGAGTTGTTTCACCTCCCTTCCTTTAAGAATAGTGTCGTCTTCTACAAAAGATTTGTGGACGACCTCTTCCTGGTATGGAAAGGAACACTTAGTGACTTGTTAGAGTTTGAGAAAGAAGTTAATAATATGACGTCCTTCTTAAAGTTTACTATGTCATATTCCATGGAATATATATCTTTCCTAGATGTAAATATAATTAAGTTAAGCAATGGCATCATTAAGACATCAATACACAGGAAAGAGTGCTTTAGGAATTCAGTTTTGCATAGGAGTAGTATGCATCCTAAGCACATTTTTGACAACATTATTAAAGGACAAGTTATGAGAGCATCCAGGCTAAATCCCACTGAATCAGGCTTCTTAGAAGAAATAGCAGGACTCAAGGATAGATTACTAGAGAGGTCCTATGAAGCAATTGATATAGATAAAACAATTGATGACGTCTATAAATTAAGAGAGACAAGAGCACGTCCATATTTTTCGAATGCTGTTGATAATACAGATGGAGAAGATAATACACAAGATGTTAAGAATTTAACTGTCAGTATATCCATGCATTATACAAAAGACATTGCAGAGGTTAGGGATATATTAACTAGGCATTGGCATCTCTTAAAAATAGATGAGGACATTGGTAGTTTAGTGAGTGACCTACCTAGATTTAGTTACAAGAACAAGAATAATTTGAAGAGGACATTATGCCACAAGACTATGAATAATCATACAATACATCTCACAAACACCAGTCCGTGTCATAATTGTAATCAATGTGAATATATTAACATAGATACACAATTTAAGTTACCCATTACAGGACACATTTTCACATTCCACACTGGTACCTCTTGTAGGACTGAAAATGTTGTATACTTAGCTCGATGTCAAGCCTGTACGGCTTTCTACATAGGGAAAACTAACAGAGAGCTAAGAGAGAATAAGGGAACATAATTATGCAATAAGGACAGGTGATGATAGGAATGCTCTGGCCAGACATGTGACCAAGAAAGGTAGACATCATATATTTAAGTTCTGTGTTATACAAAATGTTATACTTTGAGAGGAGGGACATAGAGACTACCACTCTTGAATACGAAACTAGATGGATCATTAAAGCAGATCACCCCCCTGGCTTAAATGATAAAACTAACATCTATCCTTTTCTTAAGAAGAGGGGATTAAAGAGAGTATTTTAGAGATATTATAAGCATAGATTTTATTAAATGTTTTAGACATAACATGAGACTACTTTACCAAGAAGTATACATCATAATGATGACATCATACATATATTCCACTAGAATATAAATACAGCAGTGGTTGGTGATTTTAAGTTTCATGTTTCAACAGGTGCAGTTTGTTCAGTATACATTGTATACACCGAAAATTTATACACATATGGTACATTGATTTGTTTTTAATGTCATGTCTTAATAAACCATGTTATTAATATAGATTCCGTTTAGATTGGTACAATAAATGAGGAATGTCTAGTACAGGAATGATCTGAAGTTATCTCATAGTATCTTCCATGAATATTAAACATTGGAAGATTATATTTGTCAGGCACGGTCAAAACAATGCTGCCATCAAGTGGTTGTTTGTTGTAAATACCATTGATGGCAACGCCTGCTGAAATTTTAACAGAATAATTTTTGTAAGTTAAGTTAACTATGTTAAAGTAATATATATTTTTAGCACCTATTGACATATGGTAATATAAGTATTTTATATGAACATAAGCTTTACTCTATAATATTTTTATGAAGTCTCAGCAATGGATAGTAGTCTAACTATCTTTTTGAATAGCAACCTTTCTGTTTAAATTCTAAATTGGACGTTGATTGTTTAATGAGTCATGATTATTTAAGGCTGTGCCTTATGCTACACTTTGTACAGTCTGAAGAAGCCCTTATGGGTGAAAGCGCTCACTGAATGTAAAATAAAGAACGTTCCTTGGTTATTGGGAGTTATTGTTCTTTGAACTGCTGAGTTTTGGAAGATTTTTGGTATCGGAAGCAGCTTAGTGTTCCTGCGATCTCATTTTATGTTTTTTTTTTTATTTGAAAAGGAGAGAGACAAAATAGAATATAACATGGATGCCTAAAGAGCTAATGGAAAAGTGACAGAATTATCCTGGAAATGGAAATGACATGAAGGGGAGACAGCAAAAAAAAAACTTTTCTATACAGAAAAGTACATTTCCATAGAGAACTGGTCACCTGTATAAGGTACAGAACCTAGGACCTTAACTACTTCTCTAGATTATTTTTGGATTAGTATGTAGATTGCAGAGGCTGCCATGGTGGTGCAGCCGTTAGCGTTGCCACCTCACAGCAAGGGGTTCTCCGGTTCGATCCTCGGCTGGGGTGCCTTCTGTGCAGAGTCTGCATGTCCTCCCTGTGGTCACTTGGGTTTCCTCTGGGTGCTCCAGTTTCTTCCCACATCTCAAAGACATGCTGTAGGTGGATTGGACACTCTAAATTGGCCCTAGGTGTGAGTGCGTGTGTGTGCCTTCTGTGGAAGGTTGGGTGCAGGGCTGGCAACTCGACACTGTAAAACTCCACTGCCAATCATGAGCGGACAGGTGATCCACTGTGGCGACCCCTAACTGGGAAATAGCCGAAAGAAGTATGTAGATAGCAGGAGGGACATCCCTCGGGTAACCTAGGTAGACTAACAGTCTCCATTAATTTAGATGAGTTATGTAATTTAACTTGTATGTAATTTAACTCAGTGTGCAAGCCCTTTGGTGTGTTAAGTAAACTTTTCATAAATCCCAACCAAATGTTGAATTTGAAGGTCATTCAGTCATGAGAGATATGGGATGTTTAGAAAGACAGTATCTAGAAATATATGCAAATCTTTAAAAATAATCTTTATTGGTAATATAATGGGCAAGAATGAGCTACTAAAATTCTTTTGTGAAGCTCTATATGACATCACTTTTTGGAGCTATAAGGCTTCAGTAATAGAACTCGGAAAAAAAAAACTTGCTGCATTAATTTTCAAATCTAACTTTCTAATGATTTAGGAAAAAGGACTTCTAAAGATTAAATCATGCCTGCATACTCTTGCTTGCCTTTCCTTAATAGGTTATTTATTTATTTTTGATGCTATATTCCTAAGCATCATTATATTGTGCAGATTAACCTAGCGTAGTATCTTCTGTAAGAAAGCTTTGCCCACCTAAATTACAACATTTTTAAGCTACTACATATGATTTGATCCTATAATACAGTTGTCATTGTTATGAATTTTGTAATCTGCCTTTATATTACAGGGATGATAAAAATAAGGGAATTGGTATAGATAAAGACAGACAAATTAAAATGGCCATCTTACCACTTGGGTTATTGAACCCTTGACCAAAAAAATAAATTAACACTTCTTTGTTAACAGATACTGGCTGACAGACTGAGTGATCTCAGGAAGCTTCTGCCAATTTTAATGCCATATTAAGGCATTCCCTGTGATTCACAGTGATCAAGGCCTGTAAACTATGAATAATTTATGGAAACATATTAGATCCTTATTGCAAATGCTACTGCATTTTTATATGAACTAAGATGGCCAAGTGTGTGATACTGGTCTATATTTGTATAAGCTATTTACTGCAGTATAACTCGCTTTTAATTAGACATGGACTTCTAAATTTTCCATCATATTTTAAGATAATCCCATTCACACAGCTGTATTCTGGAATAAATTTTGGATATGAAATGCAATATCTTTCTACATGTGTTTTCACCTTAGGACTGCTATGAACAAAAATATATTTGGGCTTTGCACAAAGGATACAGTTTTAAGAAATGCAAAATAAAGACTGTTAATGAATTTCAAGACAATGACTGTCTCAGTCTGTCCATAAAAATATGAAAGTATGGTGAAAATACGAATATATTTTGCCACCAACTGATGTTACAAGAGGAAAACCTTGCTGGTAACATCCCCAAAGATATGTACAGAACACCAACACTTATGTTTACAGTGGGACATCTGTTTCTTGTGGCACCAGGTCATTAAATTGACCAGGAAAAGTAGTGTTAATATAGTCACAATGGCTGTTTAAAGTTTAATTCTGTGTTGCCAGGTATATTATAAAAAATACCATATACTCCTAGACAATACTAACATTGTTCAACAAACATATTATGAATAACAACTGCTACAGATGTCTAAATGGCAAGCATAAAGTAGACAGCTAAAGCACTCAGTATACTTTCATTAAAAAGTAAACATTTGATAGGTAACTACTCCACAAATACCAATACTAGCCAAAAACAAAGTATAAAAATAAAGTCAACAATCAGCACAACTGCAGAAACTTTAGTGTTAGCAAATTCATCAGAACAATACAGTGTGATGCACTAAATAATCAGCTCATACAAACAACCTATCATATGCACCCTTGGTTTACTAATTCAGTTTGCTTTGTGTGTGTTTATTTTTGTAAACATTTGACTGTAGTAGTGCCTGGATAATCACCTGCATTTAACATTTGCCATTTCAATTCTCTTCTCTATAAGACAGTGGCAAAATCACCAGATCTCAAGTCGCACTGTATATTATTTAAAGCATTTTTAAACCGCATCAATGCTAACCTATCGTCTAGTTTAACCACAAGGCATTTTGCCCACATAAAAAACATAACAGGAAACCCACCTTGACAAGTATATAATACATACCTATGGAATGACAATATTAGTATATCTTAGCTCTTGGAGTTTTATCATTATCAGGAATTAGTACATGAAGCCTGTTACGAGTGCACCTAAAGTGGTGGCAAAATGTCTAGATTTTGCTATTTTTATAGGCATATATTTTTATATGAGGAACATTTTGGCTCAAGAATACATTTTGGCTCAAGAATACATTTTCAGCTACTCATTCCAATTCTAGTTTCTGCTCTGATAAAGTAATGCTTTGTACAGTTTAGTACTGAAACAGTATTAGTATTTCATTCTTTTACAGTTCACTTACCAAACTAAGATGTTACCATACAGACTGTTCACTGTAATGCTAAATATCCTCTATCCATACCACTTTCATAAATTAGCCTGTACTTAAAAGCAGTAATATTTTAGTCAAGTTCCAACATCTGTGTTGTCACTGCTGTCACATATTTCTCTGAAACAGGATACGAAATCTTAAATAAGAAATGTTAAATAGTAACATACCTTGAAAACAAGTCCAGTTCCAAAACTGGATGAAGTATGAGAATGTTTCAAAATCTTAGTTCCTTCATTGGAAGTCTTGGAATACTTCTCACAATCATTTTTCAACTTCCAGTGTCTTTTCAACTCTAGAAAAAGCAATTTTGCAGGATTATACCATCTTTAAGTTACATTATAGGACTATTATTTTCACAGAATACACACAGCTACAATTCGAGAAATCTTGGGCTTTCTGGAAATCAGTTATAATGATGAACAGTTTGTCTTATTACTTAGAATGTACGATTTTCAGATATCAGTCTAGACTATGTATGTCACCCAAGAGCCAGGTTATTATAAAAATGTATCTTCCATACTGACACAATCCCATGAAACTCTACCCTTCAAAAGCAAGTTTTACATATCCTCTGTCAAAACAAGATGGCTAATCACCACATACCAGCTTTAATGTTAGAAAATTCCTTCCTTCTCCCTCTCTCTCTCTAGCAGGGTGTAAGGGAGTTACTGGGAAAGTGATAAAAGACAATTGAATGTTTGAAGTTCATGTTATGCTTACTTTAACAACTAATTTTGTTTATCTAACTGGTGCTTTGCAGACGTTGTTGTTGAATCTAATTTCTACCGGAAAATGTACCTTCTACCAAGTGTGACTTACAACCATTGTTTGCACTTCAGTTGATTTGAATCAGCAATTTTTGTAATAGTGCCCAATATCTTTCATCATAATTTCACTGTGTTTTATAAGGACTGAATGCTTATTTTATTAGCATAACTCTTTACAACTGGTGTTGAATAAGCTAGAAAGGTAACCTAAACTTGAGATCTCATAACACTCCCTTCATTGCCAAAAAGTGTTAGTTGGAATGTAAGTTAAACAAGTGTTTATTAAAACTTCTGTTCTACTTAAAGTGCTTGTGAGGTTTGAAACAATTTTTTCAAATTTTTTCCTGCCTTATTCTTATTTTTTCAGGGTTCATTTATTGTTTTAGTGCTAAAAATGCTTTTTGAAAGACTGATGTCTTTAATCTGTAAGGATATTAACAAAATAGTACTGCTAGTTTCCCTCTGAGGATTTACTGTTTAAGGTGTTAAGTTAAGTGGCCCCATCACAATTGTATTACAGACCTTAATTTCTATATTTATTAAAAAAACACAATTTAGTGCATTTGCTGGTGGTGGTGTTCTGTTGCATATAGTTAATACCATAGTAATTTCTACTGAGACTTGAATACATTATTTTTTTCTCTCTTCCTCTTTTTCAACAGGTTCACTGGAAAACATCCTTAAAGCACACACACAGCAGGCACATCCAACAGTACATCAAAATGCACTCCTTGAAGGCTTTGCCGAAGTGCTGGAGATTCATTAAGCGCTCTTTCACGGTTCCTGTTTTTTTTTTTGATATTCTACTTTTTTTGTGTGGTTGTTCACATCCAACAGACAGTCTGAGTTCACTCAATCCACCCACCATTTATTTAGGACAAACGTTGTACCACCTCTGCCCATCTGCTTTAAGTGTTAGGTGCAGGCAGTCTTCTGTATGTATTCTAGCCTGCATAGTGACTGGTCACAAGACAAGTGCTTCAATGTCCTAGTTTGTAAACAATAGCCTTATAGTCTGTAAACCCTCCTTCGCTGACATCCTCTTGGTCAGCTTTTAGTCTCCTTCCTAACAGACAGTGATATTTACTCATACTGCACTTACTCAAACTGTTTCTTACTCTCATATTTTCTTCACTTCTTCTAGACTCACTATTCCCATTATTTATATCCTTCTGTCTTTTAGTGGAATTGTATGACTTCAAGAAAAAAATTGAAATGTATGTAACAGTGAAGTCTGCAGTTTAAACACCAGTCTGTGGGCTATATTTTTATGTAAATTATAAATATTATGGCAGTCTAAAACAAAGAACTTTGTCCACTATAACAGCTCCATTTTCTTAGACCACAGCAACCCCATTGGCACTTTTTCCTTGAACTGTGATCAATTCATTGTTTTTTAGCAGTCCACTGTCTCCCTTAAGTTTGTTTCTCTTCTTGTATTACCACTGAGTTCTGAGACACTAATATTCTAGAGCTGTACTACTGGGCAGTGCAGTGGTTAATGTGGTCAGCTCACAGCAAGACGTTCTCCAGTTTGATTCTCTGTTGGGGTGTCTTCTGTGCAAAGTCTTCATGTCCTTCCTACATTCGTGTGGATTTCCTCACACATTCCAAAGACATGTTTTTCTATGGGCCACCACTGAAATAGGTTCTGTCCTAGTCAGACTTTCCTGGTCAACAATGTTAAACAAAATAAATAAATACTGCATTCTGGCTTACTTTTTCTCATTATTGTGCTGATTTGTGGGGGTCAGTGTGGAATTTGTACTTTACATTTCAAAGTAAATAGTAATCTCCTTACATTATACAGTTCTTTAAACAGTCAAGTGCAATATTTTACTGTTATCACCATTAGTCAGGTCAAGGTGATATTGGACTAACTACCCTACTAAAACTGTGCCCTAGAGCAACAAAATCAAGGCTGTCATCTACTACCTCAGAGGTCTTTTAAACTGCACTGCTCCTTTTACACATCTCTCTCAGCAGATTTGTGGCTGTTTAAGTTAAATCACTGATTATGTTTTCTCTCTTTGCCAAGTTTTCAACTCACTTTGTTCATCCTTGCTAACATTCAAGCTCACTTTGCTCCCCTAACCTACCCACTATTACCACCCACCACTCCTTTTACTCAACATTTATATTACTATAGCACCACCCAAATAATCCTCAAACCAATACCATCAGTTCCCTTCCAAAAGAAAACAATGAATAGAATTACTCCTAATAATGTGTACAAGAATAAGATGTTGAAGCAATGATTATGATTTCAGTAACATAGTCAAGGGACAAGCAATGAGAGTTTCACACTTACCCTGTGAGGAACAAGACTTTATCAATGGCCTGAAAAATTTGAAGCATGAGTTTATGGGGAGGGGGTACACTGGAGGTATATCATGCCTATCAGAAGAGTCTTCAGGAGAGAGAAGGTAGAGCTAGGCCATATTTTTCTAATGATACAAGGACAAGGATAGACCAGTCAAGGCACAGTAGTGAGATCATGGTCATTCTATCATACCCCAGGGTAATTATCACATCTTATTTGTGGCTAAAAAGGCAGCTGGGTTTGTTGGCTTATGACCCAGATTTGTGTACAAGAATAAGAGGACGTTGAAACAATGATTATGTTACCCTAGGGTGCATACCGTGGGCACTGAGGGATTAACAGGCACTAGGAAATGTAATTGGTGTGTCTTTTGTGATTTCATTGATAAGTCCTGATTCTTTAAGCATCCAGGGACTGTGTTTTGTGGCAGCTGAGGGTAGCAGCCGACTGCAATACTAAGAATGTCATAAATGTTTTGCACTTTAAGGTCTGTTTGAAATTCTATGCAGGCAAAACTAATTGCCGCCAAAGAGAACGCATTAGGGACCACACATTGCACTAGGAAAGGTCTTGGCTATAGTACTTTGGCTAAGCATACCTTGCAAGCAGGAGCTGAACATGCTTTTCTTTTTCAGGTTTTACATGCTTTGGTTGAGAGTGACAGAATGGGGGATTTTATTAACAGGACAGAAAGTGTCTAGTTATAGTGGATGCCGAGACTTGGGGCACATTGGGGGAATTGATTAAATGATTCTGCCCCCATGAGAACTGTTTTGAAATCTATGAAGCTGAAATGATATGCAACATAATACTGAGTGCAGTTGTCTTAATTTTTAAGTGAGCAGGAAAATACTTAAGGGAGTGTTTTGGAGGCAGTTTTGTCAAGTATGATTGGATAATTTTTATTGATTTTAGCTTGATTGCATATATGAGGATTCAGTGTTGTGTTTTTTATCTGATGAAGCAATATTGTTCATTGCGAAAGTGCTCATGTTCAATAAATAATTTTAAATTGTTCTTTGGAGCTTCTACTGTGGTGTGCCTGTCTTGCTGTAACACAGATTTTTTTGTTTTCTGTTTTCTCTGAGGTTTCCTGTGGACTTTTATCACTGGTTAGGGACAGTTTTGTTTTTATTCTAACAGACCTTAAGTAATCTAGCATCAGTATAAAATAAAAGAGTTAAGTCCAACCCCACACCATGGCTGACAAAAGAAACAAAACAATCATGACAAAAAGGGATAAAAGCCTAGAATAATAGGTAAAAAAATAGAACTCAAAATGTTGTCCAGCAATTTAGACATCTTAGAAACCTTGCAAAATAACATGTTAAACAGGATAAGCAAAGCTACTATACCAATCTATAAGATAAACAAAAAAAAAAAAAAACAATGCAAAACGTTTTGGTCATCACTAAGTAAACTACTACACCCTGGCAAGACCAACACTCCCCTCTCCAAAAAATCAGACATTATGACAGAGTCTATCCCCACACAGTTTAATTCCTACTTTATACAATCAATAGCTCCTCTCAGACACTAATACATCTGCCCCCCTTCACTCTTATCCCTGTCCAATCAAAACCACCCACAGCTCTTTCATTTTAGTCCAGTACCTACCTCACTCATAAGGAAGTTGATCCTTAAACTAAAAACAGCTTCCATAGCTGTAGACCAGCTACCATCAGGCTAACTAAAAACGGCCGCAGAAGTCATAGCCTTAACTGTGTCCATACTAGTTAATGGGATGTATTTTTCTGCTGTAGACCTATCACTGGGAAAAAAAACCTACATCATACAACTGCACAAAGGCAGCACATATGCAGAGTTTAATAACTATACAACAATAGTGATTCTCTCCCCCTCTCCAAAATATTAGAGAAATGCAGCCATATGCTGGTGATACAATAGCTAACCTCAAATACCCCCTCTCAGAAAAATGACATGGCTTTAGGCCCCAGCACAGCACCACTACTACATTTTACCAGTATAATAAACCAACACAGAAACAATGGTCTGCTTGTGTCTACCATGTTCTTAGATGTGGCAAAGGCATTTGATACTGTCTCACACCAGCAACTGCTCATTTGCCTCTCCTCAGTAAGACTTTCTCAGTGCTCCTTGTAGTGGTTTCTTAGTTATGTATATGGAAAGCAACAAGCAGTTAAATGACAACAAACCTAGGAATACTTTCAACCAGTAACTATAGGTATCCTTTGGGGCTCTATCTGTTCCTATTTGATATATTTATTAATGACCTCCACTCACCATGCTAGTTTAGTTCAGTATGCAGATGACTCAACAACAGTGTGTGTGGCTTAAACAATAAGCTCCAAGAAATTAACCAAAAAATCTTTCTGCTCTGTAGAAATCTGGCTCAAAGAATCAAACCTCTTACAAAGCCTGAAGGAAACTAAAATTGACGCTTTTTTATTTCAAAAAGTTACAAACATCAAAAGCAATTTCTACCATAAATTCAACAAATAACACTTTCACTGAAACTCTAACTTGAGTAAACTTCTAGACATTATAACTGATGACAGTCTCAAATATAATCAGCATATACTGTACACCACTAAATCTACTCATCAGAAACTAGGCTCCCTTTATATCATCAATGGATTCCTTACAGATACTGCAAAAAAAACTCTAGCCACTATTTTCTTATTACAAACTCCCTTATATGCCACTGCTTTTCCAACAACCTTGAATGATGCTCAAAGAAACGTGTCTTCTGCTACAATAAAATATCTAAATTCATAGGACCCACCATTTCTATAGTTTAAAGCAATTAAACTGGCTTGAACTACACAAGTACCCAACATATTCACACCTAACTACAGCACACAAACTCATTCATCATCCAGAAAAATGCATAACTTATTACTGACCTACTGTCCAACAAGGGACCTCTGCTCTAATAACCAATTCTCATTACTTACAATTAAGTAAAATAATATTGCAGGTGACATTCTCTACTCCGAATACATCGCTAAACTCTGGAATAGTATCCCCACACAAATAAAACCATTTTTATCTATTATACCCATGTGGGGAATAGTGTCAAAGGCTTTGTCCAGGTCAAGGTTGGTGGTGTGCACAGTCTTCCCCTCATCCACAGCTTTGTCGACACTGTCAAAGAAGTTGACCAACCAGATTTAACAGACATGCCCTCCCCTTGTACAATTAAATTGAAAAACAAATCTGTTAGGGGAAAAAAATATAAAAAAAATTAAAAATGTACAATACGCTGGTTGGATAAGTGTGCACACCCTTAAACTAATATTTTGTTGAAGCACATTTTGATTTAAGTATAGCATTCAGTCTTCTTGGGTAGGAGTCTATCAGCATGGCAAATCTTGGCTTGGCAATATTTGCCCACTCTTCCTTGCAAAAGTGCTCCAAATCTGTCAGATTGCGAGGGCAATTTTTTTTTTTATATTTTCCCCCCAACAGATTTGTTTGTTTTTCAATTGAATTGTACATGTAATAGGTCACACCAAAGGTGGGAAAAGTTTTGAAATTATTTATTGTAGTCTCTTTTTTTTATATCACAAAAAACTGAGATTTTAACAGGGGTATGCACACTTTTTATATCCACTGTAATTGTATCTCTCACAAATTGTGTTCCTAGGTGGTAGTAGTAGACAACTGTCCATGTACATGAGGCAGTTGCTACACTGTCTCAGGATGCCCATATCAGGATGCCCATATCAACCAGGCTGGCAGGAGAAACTGTAGGAAATTGTCTATCCATATTTGTCAGTATATGAGGAAGAGATGCAAGGAGAGCTAAGAGGTAGGCCTAAAGTCCAAGTGCTTAAACCAAAACTAAGAGGCTTAGAATAACACTTGCAATTTAAACAGGCTAAAAACAAGCAGTAAAGGAGAAAGGAGGAAGAGAAGATAATTCAAGGTTAAGAAGGCCTTACCAAATGTTCTCTCTATATTAGGTAGAGTGAGCTAATGAGACTCGACTGGGATGACTGTCCCAGATCAGATTTACAGTAGGGGTAGACAACTGCAAAGCAACCAAGTTTAAGAACAAGACAGCATTACGGAGGGAGAGTGGGAAAACTATTTTAGGGAGAAAACACTACAGAAATGGCAAAACAATTTTTATACACAACTTCTGCCTGTACAGCCCAATAACTGAACTTAGTATAATGCAATTTAAGCAAATGGAGTTTTTTCTCTAAGGTCCTTTGCTGAAAATGGATATTACCCAGTCAGACTTTCCCAATAAACAAAGATAAATAAATATATAAAAATATACATTTTCAACTTGTCTATGTAGTATTACATCATGCATAATGCCTTTAGAGTTTATCACACTAGATAACTGTGGTTAAATAACTAAGACATTACGTTGTTTAATTCTTAGCTCATTACACCCAAGTGACTCCTCCAGGTGCATCTGCAGTTAACTCCTACTGACTCCTCTAGGCATCAAATACTGCTGTTCATATTTGTATCAATAATTCCAAAACCATGCTATGTATAAGATTTTAAAAGATTTCATCTTGAATCTTACATAATGGCCAACTCAGCTGCATTAATATCTGACCTCTGTCTAGTCCAGGTAAGAAGATATTAACTCTTGCTTTTATGGTATTAATTTATACAGATACAATTTTCATATTGAATAACAACCAAGTAACACAGGCAGAACTCCTTAGCCTTACATGAAAACTCTCAGCTAGATGAATAAAATGCTGCTGGCAGTATGTGTGTAACTTTAGTGGTTGCAGAGATATTGAGAGTTGTTTACAAAATATTACTAATGTAAATAGTTACTGTGTTTACTGTGACTTATAAAATTCAGTTTAAGACTAGAGCCTAAAGAATACTATCAATATAAAAATAGTTTTTGCTGAAGAGTTTGCCATTTACATGTCTTTTATAACCCCTATGGTTCCAGAGATATGAATATTTGCTTGAAATGGGAGGACATAATTTGATTCTGTCAAAAGGCTTTGGCTCTGCCCATTGAAAGTTACAATGCAAACTTCCTGAGCTCCACTGGAGTGAATGAGTTAGTATATGTTCTATATTTTCATCATTGCTTTTCTACATAGCTCACAAACATCTTAAAAGTAAAAGGTGTACCTTTGTCCATGTAGAGCTCTGTGATGATTAAAATGCAGATAAATAAAAAAAATAAACTAGCATTGTTTTACTAGTAATGAAATTTCAGTTGAAACAAATGTAGTTTTGAAGACAAGAGCCCTTACTTTTAAAAATGAGGGTTCTACTACTAAAATTAAACACGTGAAATGTACCAATCAACAAAACTGAAAATTAGCAGTTTAAATACATAAGGGTGAAGTATTAAACTAAGCATTCATGGGGGTAAACACCACCCCACCATGTATATCATCGCTGAATCAGCATAAGCATAAAGAAGGGAAAAATCTCCCAAAGCAAGGGATTCACTGCTGACATGGCCACACATGCATGCACACACAAACACATAGATTGCAATGGCTGTTAATAACCATCAACCATTCAAATTGTATCTTGTATCTCATGCACCCGATAGTCTGGACACTGCAACTCAGCAACATTAAGAGAACACACTTTTATCATATATTTATTTTTAAAACACTTTTTCATACTTGGAACAGTTTAAGGATAACAAAGTACATTAACGGTACTAACAAAGTGCAGTTAATATAAAAATGAAGTGCACCTGGAAGTGAGATGGCATACTGATCCCTTGTTGGTTTCCATTTTCTCCCTGTAGTGTGGATAGCCAATTCATGACTTGTTACCATATGGCATAAATAATACATATAGCAGTTAGTTAGAGACAACCTATATAGGTGATAATGTTCATATTTTTATTACTACTAAATGCAAGTATGGCAGGTTATCAGATAAACCTGTGGGCAATGTTAATGGTACACACTGCCAACAACATTGATCGTTACAAATATTTTATTAAACATGGGAATCAGGGGTACACAGTATATGGGAAGTGTGAATACCAAGTAGCAATTGCTACAGACTGCAGCAGACCAGAATCATGATCTCAGGAACTGACAGCCCGTCTACAAATTAAACAGATTATGCATCAAGGTGGTGAGGGTAAGAAATCTGGAAGACATTTAACTTTTATAAGACAAACAGTTGCATTAGCCTCACAACTTTCTAAGATCGGATGTCTGAGATCCATGACTAGCCCATTCAGCCAGATTAAAAAAAATCTTTTGAGCATTGTAGATAGATTTTTGTGTGTATGAAGGAAACAGTCTTCAATTTTTCAGTTTAGGAGGGATGTTTCAAGTATAAAGATATACCTCACAGAGACTTTATTGTAAATCATCCTAAAGGGCAAAACGCAGTGGGTGCAGCAATGGCTTGTGTGATTAGTAGCACATGCAAAACTGTACTTCGTTTGGAGAAGGTCACTGCAGAGGAAATTTCACATTTCCCTAAGATGCAATGACACCACAGTTGACTATAGTAAGGAAAGTGATGCAATGGTATGAAGTTCATTGCAAGAATAATTTCAGAGACTTTGCCCACCATTTAAAAGTCTGAATTCAGCTTCCATGGTGCATTCATTTTTCAAGTGGTTTAGAACAAGGTTGTACTCAATGACAGCATGGGACCATCTTAGTTGATTGACAAAGACTAGTTTCGCTTCTACTTCATAAAGCTCAACTATAATGCACAAACAAAACCATCTTTGAACTGGCTGGTCACTCGACACGTCATAAAGACAATGGCTGCAGGAGTCACATCACAGCCTAATGTTAATGTTTTTGGCACATACAGAGTTGCAATGTTTTATTTTTGTACCTAAAAGATAAAAGATGTTTCTAAGCAGCTGATTAGATTTTGCATAATATTTCATGCCATCTTGAACCAGGTACAGACTGGTTATTTGGAATAATTAATACTTTACAAACACCAAAACTAAAGTCACTGTACCAAAAATCCTATCCAGTCATGGTGTTGACAATGCAATTTACAGAATGCGTTTAAAAGAAAGTGTTATCTTCATATAAATAAAATGCATACACTGTAAGCTCTTTTCCGTAACTATCAAGTGTTTATCTATTCACATTAATTTATAGGGCCTCTAACCATGCTGTTTAAGCAGTCATATTAGCAGAGCAATCTGACTGTTGCTGAAAAATTGTCTTTGAAACATATGTATTATTAACATACATACGAGACTATAATGTCAATTATATTTTGACATGCAAGGAAATCTTGTTTTGACTAGAATGGGGGAAAAAAGACATCACAAGAAGCAGTGCGACTCCTCATTTAACTTCTCAAGCTAAAATACTGATTTTTGCTGCAAACCGGAATTCCTGCATCTATTTGAAGAATATTACCAGTGAAGTACTTATTTCTCCATAGAGATGCATACAATACATGTGCAAGAGGTTATCAAACTCTCATTTGCTAATGAATCCTTGATAGACAATGAGGCTTCAGCAGTACGAAAAGTAATATCTAGAGAGAGTCACGAGCTTAATTAACAGAGCAACAAGCATACAATAAAAAGATAATAGCCATTACCTCTGAAAAAATAAAACTGCCTGATAGATAAGAAAAATAGACAAAACACTTCTAAATTTAGCAGCATACGCTGCTGAGGGATTTTTAATTGGGGTCTTTTGAAGACTGGTAGTTGATACATATTTTACTGTGAAGCAGTATTGGTGAGTTGTTTCTCAAAGTTCATTATAAAATCTCTTCATTCATAACATTTTGGACTCTATGATTCAGCGTTTAGTACATTTTATGAATTTTAATTTATTAACACTATTATAAAGTTTCTGCATAACCAGTGTAACCAGTGTACCTTTCCTTTTTTTTTTAATTAAAGTTGCATCTTTTATTAAACACTTCATTTAAATGGCAGAGCAGATCCAAGAGAAGAAGTAACAACGTTACCAGTCATGAGGTAGTCTGGAGAAAGAAAGAAAAATAATGCAGCTTTTTTCTCAATATATTCATTTAGCATTGTGAAACGATAAGAATGCATACAGAATCTGAGTCTAGAAGTCTGAAAATGTTACGGTGTGAATGTCAGAATTCATATTTTTCTTCATTTTGAAAATATTCTACCATAATAGCTGTCCTGTGCTTGACTGCATATTGTGTATTAGGCTGAGCTTCAGAGAGATGGTATGCATTTCATAAGCCAGTGTTGATAGGAATGTAATGGAAAACGTTCTCCTGACTCAGGCACAGCTTTTATCAGTGCCCTAAAGTTTAATAATATCACATGCAAGTTTCATTTTTTTGGAATTTCATGGTCATAGGTAATGTTTTAGTGCACTGTAACATAGGTAAATGAGAATAATAATATGAATACATCACAGTGTACACTGCAGAAGACAAGGGGTTCTAGTGGTCTCCAGATTATGAGTGCTATTAGGAATAAACATCCTGTCCTGGGCTGTGCACAGCCATTCATAGACTTGATAAAGACCACTGTGAGAACAGTAAAAAATCATTGCCGAATGAGTGGCACTCAGAAAATACACCAGGGCTTGTATATATCTGTGCCAAATGAAGGTTACTACAGAAAATGTTGTGTGCGGTTATAAATCAAAAAGTAGAATCACATTTGGAAGAAAGGTTTTTATGGGAGTAAAAAAAGAGAGAAAGCACAAACAAGTGAATAGTGAATCACATATGGTTGAATTTAGTTTTATACAGTGTAGGTAAGCAGGAGTGTGATGGAAAATTAATGTTTAAATGAAAATTGGATGGTGCAGTTGTGCAGCGGTAGCATTGTCGCCTCACACTAAGAGGTTCTTTGTTTCAGTTCTCGGCTGGAGTACCTTCTGTGCAGAGTCTGCATGTTCTCTCTGTATTTGTGTGGGCTTGCTCCAGTTGCTCCGGTTTCCTCCCACATTACAAAGACATGTGTTTGGAGCATTTCTCCTGGGGCCTTCTCTGAAAATTGGCTTTGTTCCAAGTCGGACTTTCCTGGTAAACAAATGTTAAATAAATAAAGTAAGTGGTGGTTGTAAACATTTTCAAGACTGTCTTAGAGCAGTTGTGAATATGCAAGTGTTTGCAGGTAACAGTTAGGTAAGGGGAGGAAGTCCATGGTGTACATGTTTTGTGTTGTCTGTATTCTGGGTCCACTTTTGTCTAGTGTAGTGGTACTGTTAAGTAAGGAGTTTCTAGTAACATCATGTGTAGCGTTAGCACATGAGTAAGATAGTGCAGGAGAACGAATGTAGAAAGTATGTGTTTGCTGGTGTGACTCTCAAGGAGTTGGTGTTGAATTATTTGGGATCTATAGAGGATACCATGTTTTTGATGTGTTTTTTAATATAATTTTGTATTTGAAGATCAAATTTCAGTTGATCTTCAATTTTGACAAGTGGTAACTTGGTATGAGAATTTACATCTGTATCTATATGACCGAGAGAAGTTATTTTGAAGCTGGTTTTGACCGGTGTTCGAGATTTGTCTAGAAATAGTAACAGCTTAATTTTATTGGAATTCAGGAGGAGTTGGTTTTCACCGAGTCAGTTTTCAATGGATTTGAAGGCATTCTGAATAATGTAAAGTAAATAGGAAACAGTGTTTGATTATCAGATGAGGGCAGAGCCTTCAATGTATTGGATGAGAGAAGCCTATTGGGAGAACGCATGTAAGATGTTAATAAACACATTAATAAAGACATTAAAGAGAAGATGGCCAAGATTAGAGCCTTGGGGCACACTAATATTAACTGCAAGAAAAGAGGTATCTACAGAGAGCCATTTTACAGATTGTTGCTGATGAGAAAGGTGGCTAGCGAACCAGCCAAGTGTCCCGGGTCCTTCTACTGGACAGATCAAGTAGAGATATTAGAGTAATTTGGGATGAGAAACTGTGTCAAAGGCTTTGGAGATGTATAAAATCAGGTAAAGGTCCAACCAAGTTGTTATCTCTGCCTTTGATGATATGTCTCCAGGGCAGCAGTTTTGCTATGATATGGGTGAAAACTGTGTTGGATAGAGGTTGGTAGATATTGTTGAAGAAGGTATTGTAAGATTAGCTGATGTATCCACTTTCCCAGATTTTTAAAGAGGAGGATAAGATAGCAATAGACCTAAGGTTTGTTATTTTAGAGTAGTTATCACCTTTGTGAAGAGGTAGGATTTAAATTTTTTTTCCAGAGTGATGAGACATATGATTCTTGAAAGGATCTTCTGATCAAGATGGAGACTTGATAAGAAATGGAAGTAGCTGCAAGCTTTAGAAATTCTGTAGGTATGTTATGAATGAAGGGTAAGAAGGAGTTGAGCTTACTTAGTAGCGGTTTTATATGTGAAGAAGAAACAGTTTTTAAGGAGAAAAAAGGTTTATTGGAAGTGAGAACCTCATCTGGGCTGTTGTGAGTATGAGTGTGATTTTATGTTAGGGTACCAATAGAGTCCATAAAATGGGAATTAAATGTATTAGCAGTTCTAGAACAGCGGTATCTGTGCAGGGGATGGGAGCAGTAGGAGTTCCAGATTTTGTTAGTAGGGAGCCAACATTTTTTCATTTTTTTAATGGTTTATTTGTGGATTAAAGGAATACTGTTTTTTTTTTTTATCAGCAGTGACGTGCATTTCACCACAGTTACAGAGATGCTTATCTTATCTCTATTCTTGTGTGTGCATGTCTAGTTCATTATACTGAAAATTCTCCTTACTGAAATGTCAGCGAAGTTGAGTGTTGACATGATGAAAAAAGAATGGAAATGAAGGAGAGGAGCAAATATCAAGCGCACTCTGAACTTACCTGAGAGATCACCATAACCTGGAAAAAAGGAATATGCCAAGAAAAGGCCATAATGGACTTAGTAAGTCTGTATTTTGGCCATTCAATCTCAGCATCCCTGGACTCAATGCTCGTCCTGACTTTTCAAATAGTTACTTATTGAAACACCACAATTATTTCAAAGTGTATCAAAATACAAAAACACAACACAAAATGAATTGCCAAAAAAAAAAACTATTTCTGTGATCGATTTACATTAAAACTATAGAAAACACACATTATCATAGGAACTGTTTTGTCTGAACAGTGATAGCATTTACAGAAGGTAAGATACATGATCAGGAACAGGGAATATTAGGGTTAGCATGTGTTAGTAAGGTGAGGTAGGCAGGGAGTCAAGTCCATCAACTGTAATCTGTTTCATGACTGTTTGCATAGTCATGGTTACACAATCTACAGTATTGGTGTTATACAGAAAGCTGTAATAATCACGTCACATGATCTTGAAATTCTATCATAACACCGACAATTAATGTTTGTTAAAATGTCAATTACAAAAAAAGCACATATACACACAAATATATATATATATATATATATATATATATATATATATATATATATATATATATATACACATATATACACACACACACATACACACTACCTATACCCTGACAGAACTGCTTATTCTGTGAATCCCAGCCTCCTTCTATGAACCAATAGCAGTGGCAGCTGGTGACTTCATATCAAAGGGGGGCTGCAGGAGACAGCTGAATGGGTGGGTCAATGGGAGTGGGTGTGACCAACTAGAAAGGGGAGGAGCTATGCTCAAAACCACAAAAACTTTAATTAAATGCGCTGCCCTGGGTGCCAAACCATCATTATGGGAGTCCAATCAAGACAAAATGAAGTGTAGAAGAAAAAATATATATCAATCCATTGGCTGCATGACAGTTTACTTAATATCTAGATGGAAACAAAAAGGATGTGAAGCATGAAAAAAATAAATTACTTTTTAAATACATTACTGGAATGCCAGTCAAAATAAGTATAAGAAAAACAAGCAGCACTTAACTCAAATCACTTCTCCTTGCACTCCAGTTCTAATTATAATTTATATTTAGCTTTATTAAAGTACCAAGTAACATGCTGAAAGTAGCAATCTCTGTGATACCCTCATTTGTAAAAATGTTTCTTATCCAAAAAAGACCTGCTGCCTGACAACTGCTCTACTTGTTTCATGGGGCAAACATGATCAAAGTAAAAAAATGAAAAGCAAACAAGAAACAAGCTCAACATATATTGCTTAAAGGATTACTGCACAAGATATGGACCACGCATGATGGATTGGCATTCTGTTTAGTTTGCAGGTAAAGCCTGTAATGAGCTTAACATAATCTAATCCTGGCCTTTATTACAAATACAGTCATATGCATTTCAATACCCAAGGCTTATACATTATCTAGTTATGTAAGTATTCTCTGAATGGCAACAACAGAAAGGCTTTCAATGTTGGCAATACTGCTTATTAAAAAACTTACTTGCATCTTACAATATAAGACAAGCTTACCTGATGGTCATTAAAGCACTGCTACTTAAACACAGAGCAAAAGGTACTTTCTGAATAATAATAAGCATATATCAACAGTATAAAAATGACAGAAACCAGAACATTCTGCAAAATCAATGACAGATGAAAAGCCACTGTAGTACTTGTGTTTACCTTGGATGAGGGGGAATAGTCTCCAAATTTACACTGCATAACTGCTCCTTGCCTTGCTTGGACACATCCAGAGTCACTACATGGGGGAGTGGGGTGCAACAAGTGTGTCACAATTTGAAATGTCTCTGGCTGACTGTGATGGCCCTGACACATTTGTCATACCTCTCAACCTCAGAGCAAGAAATCTGGACAAAGCCATACATAGAACTGGGACAAAGGCCCAAAAATAAGGACAATTTTTAAATATTGCTCTTATAAACTTAGAAAGATAATAGAATAGTAGGTCTTGTATTAGTATGAATTTTCTAAAAGGTACGAAATCTGAAACTCAAACGTCTTTCATTATTTTCTAACTTCATTCTTTAATGATTTGCCACTAATTTGCCAAAAAAAATCACAATTTTATGAAAAATGGACCAAAAATGTGATGCAAAAATATAAATAGCCACACAATACAGCTGGGAACCTGTCAAAGAAGGGACACTTTTAATATTAGTACTGCTAACTTGAGCAGCTGACAAAATAAAAGAATCTGCATGCATTTCTGAAATAAAAGTAATCTATAACTGATTATTACAGTTATTTATTAATTGTAAACCCTCCATGTTTTCTTCCAAAATTGCCATTTTGCAGAGGGATTATTAGGAGAAGAGCAACATTTTGAGCCAAAATCGGGGACAGTTGAGAGATTTGGATATGCCTAATTCTATAAAGCAACTTTATTTGCACATACCTCTCAACCTGTTAATGCAAGAAATCTGGACAAGGCCAAATATATTGGGGGAACATACAAACACTACTAAAAATTGCTCTGATATAAATTTAAGACAGTTGATAGAATAACAGGTCTTGCTTTAGCATGCATTTTTCTGAAGGTTATGACGTAAAACTTGATGTCTGTCATTTAGTGACTTCATTCTTAAATGATTTGCCAGAAAACCACACATTTTATGAGGAACAAACCACAAATAAGAAACAAATATCTATTAATTTTGCAAAAATATGGACAGCTGAGAGGTATAGTTCAACCAGGGCTGTCTGAGTTTGCTGCCCTTCCCCTCTCAAAATCATGGTCGATTGGAGCCTCCCCCCTGCAATCATTCCAGTGTCCAATTTCTTGGTTATTTTGCCCCATTTACCATAAACACTGTAATGTGCATACTGCTTTACTTCTGCGATGATTTGGATTCCATTTGAAAGTTTTATTTTGCATTTTTACAGCACAAACCCCAATAGATATCTGCCAAACAAAGCAATGCAGTCTCACAATGAAAACAGACTTAGCATTAAAACTTCTCTGCCCTTGAAACTCACATGCATTGAAACAGCATTGAAACCCACATTCAAAGAAAATACATTTTGCCAGTGACAGATAAAGATTAACTTTGGGCTGTTTTCAAATCATAGGCCCCTTGAACACGAAACATACACATGCTCTGAGACACCTTCCCGATTGTATTAAATTGTATTCCTTGTACAATACCATTTAAATTTATTGTTTTGAACATTAGTAAACAATGAAACAAAATGCACGCAACAATGACAAAACTACCTAATTCAGAACATTTCCATCATAAAAGTCTACTCAACCTTCTACACTCCACCAGTATCAGTAAATATGCACAATCTCTGAAGTGTAAAAGTCATCTAAATAATTCCACATTAAAGAAATCTGTAACAATGAAGAGGTTGCTGCTAGCAAACAACTTTATATGTCACTGTTTATTCATCTACAAATAAAGTGCCTGTTGCCCTTGAGGAATAAATTGCCTATGTTGCATGCATTAAAAAAAATGATAAGCTAGTAATATCGCAATAGGGACTGTATGGCAAACTGATAACAGGTTCATAGTTACTACTCTAGGTATCTTTGCCAAAAAGGACTGCAGCATCCACCCACTTTACAACACAGTACAGTATCGGCAATGCATCTATCTACTGTGGGAGTAGAACCCGCAACCTTCTGCATCAAAAGCAAGTCCACTACCTGTTGTGGTATTAACAATGCAAACAGACTCAGAATAAGCAGCACTAAAGTTTTGTTCCCCTGCAGCTCTCAGCTCCTTGTAAAATCTATTTGACACACAGTTGTACCTCTGAACTTTTCAGCACAAAAAATCTAGAAAAAGCCGAAATTTATTGGGGGGGGGGACAAAAGCCCAGAAACCAGGGACACATTTTAAACATTGCTTGTACAATGTTGGAAAGCTGCTAGAATAAAATGCTGTGTTACCACCATACATTTCACTGCCACATCTTTAACCCAGGGGACCCTGTGCAAAACAGTCAGAGAAACATACCACTATGCCAAATCAGCTGTTTTGTGAAAGAGTGAAAGACAAACTTAAATGGTTACCATTTAGTGAATTCAGTTCTCACCATAGCTGTCAACCTCTTGGCACAAAACACCTGAACAAAGCCAATAATGGGGAAATACAGCCCCCAAAAATATTCAGTGAATTCAGTTCTCACCATAGTTCTCAACCTCTTAGTAAAAAACATGTGGACAAAGCCAGTAATGGGGGGAATACAGCCCCCAAACATTCAATGAATTCAGTTCTCACCATAGATAGCTCTCAACCTTAGCACAAAATACCTGGACAAAGCCAATAATGGGGGAATACAGTCCCAAAAATAGGGACAAATTTCAAATATATATGTTATAAACTTAGACATCTGCTAGAATAAACAGTTTTGTGTTACCATGTACTTTCTGAAGAATATGAAGTCTGAAATTCAAATGCCTGTTATTTTTAAACATTTAACCAGGAAACTAGTCTGACTTGGAACAAAAGACAATTTTCAGCAGAGCAGGGAGAAACTCTAGACACATCTTTGTAAGATGGGAGGACATGCAGACTCCACTCAGAAGGCACCCCAGCCAAGAATCAAACCAGAGAACCTGTAGCTGTGAGGCAGCAATGCTACCAGTGCACTACTGCACTACAGACTTTGCAAGCCAAGGAAAAATGTAGATACAGAAACCACAGATTTTATGAGGAACAGAACAAATATGAGGCAAAAGTCTGCATATATTTTTAGAAATGGTGAATAGGGAATTCAGGTCCTTGCCACCTGCATCCAAGGTGCAGGGTTCAAGTCAGATTATCTCTACCCACCGGTATATAGCAACTGGGGCGACACACCCACAGACGTCTTCACCTACCTGTTTCAGCACAGAACATATCCGCAGCCAGCGACCGACCAACAGAACATGTCCGAAGCCACATAATCCATCCAGCTAGCAGCGACCAACAGAATCCATCTGCATGATGCCCGCGCAGCGAAATCCCCGCGAGAGCTGAGAGAGAGCTCTCAGCTCACTCCTCATTGGCCCTGTCTGCAAGGGAAGCAGTTCAGAGCTCCTCTGTTCTGTGCGGTCGTCGACTGCACAGATTCCTGGGTATCCTACAGCACAGGTTGCTGGGTACTTCTTTCTCTGCATCCGGACTGCTGATAAAGGCAGTCTGAGTGTCAGCAGGATTTTTTGTTTCACAGATTTTTTTTTCTTTGTTTTTCTAGGTGGGAGGGCTGCAGACCGGCAGTCCTATAGCACGAGCTGCCCCTGAGCAACAGTCTGTTGCTATTTGTATTTATGTAGATTTTAATTATGCTTAGCTAATAAAAGCACATTCACAGTACAAATCTAGTAATATAAATTCTAAAATATGGTTACATACATTTAAAGAGTTTTTATTATATAAACATTATGCTTTATATTTGGAGACGAGAAGCCATTCATAAAATCTGACCCATGTAGTAGCACTGGCACACCACAGAACTACCTCCCAAAGTCATATGTATATAATATACAGACATAACCTATTGCAACAGTCATAATACTTTTTGTACAGAGTATACATACAAATACCCCGCAACCCTGATAGTAAATTTCCTAATGGTGCAGGCAAACCTGCTAAAAATAGTTCTTGTCACTCCCATACAATGATGCAGCCAAATCCTCATCAGTGAGAGCTCCAATATCACCAGATCTCTTTGCTGCATTAATGTGGTAATGACAATGGCTCCCTGATAATGTCTAATGAGTTTAGCTTTTTATTTATTTATTTATTTTAAGTTGCTCTTGAGCATGTTGGTACAGCAGATGTCAACAGGCACAGCAAATTTGTACTGCATAATATCCTTTACTAAGGAGCTCAAGGAGTTTCTTCCAAAGGTAATTATGTCTTAATACATTTCTGTTCCTGGCTGCAATGTATAGCAGTGTCATGCTACAAACAGCTTTTCATAGGTTCATAGGTGTGTACTAGGCTAATGGCCCTGGGGCCTTTACAAGTCTAGCTATAGGATTACCCTGGCATAGTGCCACCCGACCTTAGTTCCCAGTGCCTCTGTCAAGTAGAGCCACTGGTGTTATCCCCGGGGTGAATTTTGTTTCCCATCCACCCATCATTTCTCTTGAAGAGGGTCAGCGCGGTGCTCTGCTTGACATGTATGGGAAGTCTGTTCCATATCATGGGCAGTCTCTGGGTTATGAACCTGTCCTTCCAGCATGTTCTGTTAATTGTGGTAATGAGGTTGAGGTCTCTGGAGCATGTGGTGTGGAGGGACTGGGATTTCTTTAGATGTAGCATTTCTAACAGAGCTGGGTCAGACATGGCTTTGTACATCAAGCAGAGATCGCCTCTAAGTAGGTGATACTAGACAGAGAATAGTTGGAGTTTTTTTGAGTCTGTCCATATAGGACAAGTGTTTAAGGCCTAGGATCCTCTTTGTGAGGTACTTTGTGGCCTCTGCAGTTGTTGCAGTTGTCTAGTGAGGTATATGCCACATGGGGCATTGTATTCAATAACTGGCCTAATGAGGGAAGAGTAGAGGGAGACAATGACCTCTTTCTTCCTGGATGCAAAACCCTTAGTAATGAGATGTGCCACACAGAATGACTTTCTGACCAAAGTGGCAATGTGGTGATCAAGAGAGGTTGCTGTCAACCTGTGTTCCCAGATCTCTTATAACATCTTCTGTGTTCAGTGGACTACCATCAATGTGGTAATTCATGAGAACTGGGTTTTCCCAAAGGGGATGACAACACATTTTTTGGCATTGAGCTTAAGGCCATGGTTCTGCCACCAATCGTTGGTCACAGTGAGGCCATTCTGTAGGATGTTAACACCACTTGGGGAGTTAATAATAGCTCCCACATTGTAATCATCTGTGAACTTTGTCAGCCAGAGTCTCTTTGTGTTGGCCTGGACTTCAGTGAAGTAGATACCAAACAGGAGAGGACCTAGGACTGAACCCTGTGGGACTCCACTCATGACTAATCGGCAGTCTGACTTGGAGTCAGCTACTTTCACACTGTGGGTTCTGTGAGCCAGTTTGCAACCCCCCTAGTTATATAGGGGTTAATGCCAAGCTTAGTGAATGTTTCTATGATTCCTGAGTGGGGAATGTTATCAAAGGCCTTGGACAGATCAATGTAGGCTGTATGGACCACCTTGCCTTCATCTACTGCTCTGTTGACTGACTCAAAGAAGTCAACAAAGTTGAGCAGGCATGATCTACCCTTCACAAAACCTAACTGTGTGGGATCCAGAGTTTGGAGATTCCCTATATCCTTGTTTATTAGGTCCATGATGATGCTTTCCATAGCTTTGCATATTAGACCCGTCAGGCTAATGGGGCAATAGTTCCCATGGTCTGTTGCAATAACTCCCATGGTCTGTTGCAAAGATATAAGAAGACCGATTGTTTAATAACTATTCAAGAGTTTTATTAAGCAAGGAGCACCACTTTGCATCTGTAAACAATTCATCAGAGCTGACTGGCTTCTATATGCTTTCCTTCATTGCACTGATCCATGACTATGAATTATAGGATAAGTCTAGCCAAGCTAGAGTTTTCACTGTGTGATTCCTTAAAACCTCTTGTAAAAGAGAATAGTGGGATATATGCAAATGACACTAAGGACATCAGGTGTTTCAACTATATGGCAGTTCTGAATGACCATGATTTTTTTCTTTTATGTTTGTTACTGGACATATTCAGGCAAATAAAGCCAAGCCCCGCTAGCTGTGGACTACATGCATGTTTCAGTCTTCTTATGATCTCATCAGCACAGCATAAATGGACTGTTTGGCTGTTAGAAACTCAGGATTGTTGTACCCAGCAGATGTCCATAACCATTAACGTGTCTGCAATATATCCTTTTATCCTCTTTTCCAAAAGGTTTTAAGTAATCACACAGTGAAAACTTTAGCTTGGCTAGGTTTTTCTTATAGTGTTTTTCTAATTGGATTGGCTTTGTGTGCTGTTTGTTCTTTTATTTAGTTCAAGGAGATATATTGCAAACACCTTAATGGTTATGGACATCAGCTGTGTACAACACTGTGTTTCTAAAAGTTAGGCCAACAGTCCACTTATGCTGTACTGATGAGGTCGTATGAAGACTAAAACATGCATATCCACAGCTAGTGGGTCATGACTTTATTGTGCTGAATTTCTCCAGTAAAAGACTTAAAAGAAAAAAAGTCATGGGCAGCTGGAACACCTGATGTTCTTAAGGGATCATTTGCATATATCCCATTATCCTCTTTTACAAGACGTTTTAAGGAATCACACAGTGCAAACACTAGCTTGGCTAGGTTTTTCTTGTAGTTTTTACTAATTGGATTGGCTGCGTCTCCTGTTTACTGTTTTTATTTAGATGTCTATGAATTATGGCAATAAATGCTGGCATACTAAATACAGTGCCCAGATTTCATTTATATAGCTGTATACTATGTCTATGCAGTAGTATGGAAAATAACGTTTGTTCCAAAAAATACTGATAATTTTTGAAAAATATGGATTAATAGTGCAAGCACCTATGCATGATAGATGAAGCTTGTATATTTCTCATCGCCTTATGCAGTGAAGGCTCTGCTACTTCCATCAGTGTCATGGATAGTTATTAAAAAATCAGTCTTCTTATATCTTTGCAATTGATTGAGAAAGGGAAAAAAATCACAAAATGTAAAGATGACCTCCTTGCTTGCCAAGATATCCATCAATGCTAGCATATATTATCGCATTTTAAACAAAGATAAATGTTCCTTATTGGCTCCTCTATCAATTAATAGCAGTTTAATATTTCTAGCCAGGGTTTCAGTTTCCTAGCTGTTTTAATAATTTCTTCAGTTATAATACATAACAAATGTGTCATAGTTTTTCTTGCTTTACCATATGTAAAGTGTTTATCATTTTTGTTGTCACCAAGAAGTCTCCCAGTATTAAAGTGGTGCCTTCATTCTTTAAATGATTTTCAATAAGATTTTTCACTGGTTCAGTGACCTTTGGAAAATCACTTCCTGTCCTAGTAACCCTAGCATTTAAGTAGTTATTTTTAGTGCAGAGAGTAATTGGATGATTATAACAGGCAATTTTGACAAAAATCTAATTTTTCTTTTAGATAAGCACAATCTAGCTGATTATTAACTAAACTGTCCTTTGATTCTTAAGTAGAAAGTATGAGGCAATGACAGATCATATGTTATGTCATGTAATAGGATCCAAACATGGTCATACCTGCTGCACACAAGTGATATCTGGAATATCAGTGCTTGCATTAAATATTGCAACTTGTCTACCAATAAAATCTTTAATGCATGGTCATATCTAGTATCATTAACAGTAAACCTAATGTATAGACAAAGCAGCTTATAAACTACAGGATATAGTTTGCTCTCCTATCAACCCATAAAGCAGCAGTCAGGAAACAAGTCCATAGTTTAAAAAGGCAATTAAAATATAGCTAGCTTATCAAATAAATAAATAATTGCATATAATGCACAAGACAACCAATGTAAAGTGGAATGCCAGGGTTAACTCAATAACCATATTAAATTTTACTTTGAAATAAATCTAGACAATAATCTTACATTATATAGATTACATAATCTTACATGGAAAGACTGATGCCAGGATTCAAAGACAGGCCAGACTACAGGTGGTAAGGCTAATTCAAAAAGGGTAAGTCCACAAACGAGCCAAAATCACAAAGAAACTCCACAAGAAAAAAACTGGAACCAGAACACGAATGTGTAAAATCCACAGTATCCCAGATATTCACTTTATTTGGAAGCAAATTCCACACTGGTAAAAATCCGCACCGTACCAAGCTTTCACTTTATTTTAAAACAAATAACACGCTAATAAGAGCTTTCATTGTGGTAAATAAAAGGAACTTCATCAGAAAAATAACACTCTGAGGCTTAAATAACCCTCATTATGTTACGTACAAAATGTTACTCAATCTAACCAGTTGCAACAAATCGGTTATGTCAAATCACATTTGTCCCAACCGACACACCCCTCAAAAAAGGTCTTAGAAAATCAAGACTTTTAAATTTATATAAAAATAAAATAGATTTATCACCCCATATCCTATCACTTCAACTTAACATCTAAAAAAGATTTAAAATGTTTTTGTGTATGTTTATCTGTTGTATACATTTGCACAAACACAGCACCCATTTCCAGACTATTAATTTCAACTGCAAGCTGTACCAATTCAATGCAATATCTAAATCTATACACCTTCCAACCATATTTGCATAAATACCTTTAAAAATGTTAGAAAACATTTTCTTAGCTCGTTTTAGATAACCCAGAGAAATCTATTTTATTTTAAAAAAGTATATGAGAGCAAACTAAGCTGTACTCCCATGTTCATAGGTTCATAGGTTCATACTAGGCTATCTGCCCGAGGGCATTTACAAGCCTAGCCCATCGTTTTGTGGCTTACGCCACCCCTTTAGTATGGGGAACTATACCCATTATTTTGCTGTGCCTCTGTCGAGCAGTGACACTGAGGTAATCCCTGGGGTATATCTGCGATCTCCCATCCATTGGTCAAGATTTCTCTTGAACAAGGCCAGCGAGGTGCTCTGCCTCACATGTACCGGGATTTTGTTCCACAGCATAGGGAGTCTTTGGGTGATGAATCTATCCCTCCAGCACGTCCTATTAATAGCCGTGTCAAGGTTTAAGTCTCCGCCCTTGTGGCTCTGATGGATCTAGATTTTTGAGATGAAGCATATTCATCAAATCTGGGTTTGACATGGCCTTGTATGTTAGGCAAAGGTCACCTCTGAGCAAGCGTGGCGACTGAATAGAGCTGGAGTTCTTTCAGTCGGGCAGCCTAGGACAGATTTTTGAGACCCTTTATCCTTTTGGTGAGGAACTTTTGTGGCCTCTCCAGCTGCTGCAAGTGTCGGGTCAGATACATTCCGAATGGGGCATTGTACTCAATCATTGGTCTGATGAGTGATGAGTAAAGGGAGACTATGACCTCCCTTGATCTAGATGAGAATCCCTTCATGATAAGGTGGGCAATGTAGAAGGTCTTCCTAACTACTTTAGCTACATGGGTGTCGAATGACAGACTACTATCAACCTGGGTCCCCAGGTCCCTGATAACTTCTTCTGTGCTCAGTGGATTGCCACCTATTTGGTAGCTAGGGGTAACCTTGTTTTTCCCGAAGGGTATGACTATGCATTTTTGGCATTTAACTTTAGGCCGTGGCTCTGGCACCAGTTATCCGTTTCTGTGAGACCCTTCTGAAGGATATCTGTGTCAGATGTGTTTTCTACTATGGCGCCCAGTTTGCAGTCATCTGCAAACTTTGTCAGCCATAACCCTCCTGTGTTTGCTTGTACTTCGGAAAAGTAGATGCCAAACAAGAGTGGGCCCAGGACTGAGCCCTGTGGGACACCACTTGTGACAGGCTTTGAGTCTGACATGGCACCAGCAACTCTGACCCTGTGGGTTCTGTCACTCAGCCAGTTTGCAACCCATCTTGTGATGTATGGGTTGACATTTAAGCTGATGAGTTTTTCAATGATACCCGAGTGGGGTATTGTATCGAAGGCCTTAGCCAGATCGAGGTAGGCTGTATGGACTGCCTTTCCCTCATCAATGGCTTTGGTGACTGTTTCAAAAAGTCAACCAAGTTTAAAAGGCATGATCTGCCTTTGACAAAGCCAAACTGGGTTGGATCCAAAGTCTGCAAATTCCTATGTCTTTATTTATGAGGTCCATTATGATCCTCTCCATGGCTTTGCAGATAAGGCTTGTCAAGCTAATGGGCGGTAATTTCCAGGGTCGGTGGAGGCACTGCCTTTGTGAAGTGGTACCACAGTTGCAGTGCGCCACTCCCTGGGTGCGTATCCAGAGGTAAGACTTTGATTAAACAGCTGTCCTAGCTGTGGGTTTAATTCCTCATTGAGTTCATGGAGCACACAGCCGGGGACACCATCAGGTCCCATGGATGCTGTGTTTTTGCTTTGGAGAGAGCAGTTCTCACTTGGGCGCTGGAGATGTTTGGGGGCTGCAATCGTTTGGTATAGATATCTCTCCTTTTGGGGAAGGGGAGAAGTTTGCACTGAACCTGTCAGCCAGTATGTTGGCAATGTCTGTAGGATCAGTAATCTTCACATCATTTTGAACTAGCTCTGAGCATATCTGGGAGTTTCCTCCCAGGTTTCTAACATAGCTAAAGAAGGCCTTATGATTGTCTTTTGAGTCTTTAGCTATTTTTCTCTCGAAATTTGCTTTGGATGATTTTATGAGAGCTCTTAGTTTTTTACTTATAGTGATCAAGGGTGTCTTACCTTTTAAGGATTTTGCTCTATCTTGTAGTAGCTTCCTCCTTTTGTTGTAGAGTTTGTTTATGGCTGGGGTCCACCAGACTGGACGCTTGCCTTTGGTAAAAAGAGTCTTTGTTATGCTTGGGATTGCCTTATCCATGCAGTCCTGCAGGTGCTGGTAGAAGGCATTTGTAAGTGATTCAGCGGCTTGAGTACTGTTTTCCGCTGGCTCGGGGGCCTTAAGGAAATCTATTCAGTTTCGCTTGACCTTGTAATTGTGCCTTATTCAGTATTTGATCTTATTATGGACCTACTAAGATATCAGTGTAGAGAACTTTAAGGCAAAGGTAGGCCCTTGGTAAAGAAGCTGAAAGCAAATATGGAGTTCAATACCAACATATTACATATTCATCCTGAAACAAAAGCTTAATTGATTTTGCTGTGATGAGGCAAAGTTCAACATCCTACCACTGCAGATACTTGGGATGCAAGGTAGTAGTAATGGTCTTCCTGTGGACATGCACAAAAACTGTCACTTGCCGCCCCTCCGAAAGTTTTATTTTTATTTCATTTAAAGTTAGGAAAATTGCAACAAAACAACCCTTTTATGCCATGACCTAATTAGAGTATCAGAAATAAAGTAAGCACACAATAAACAGAAATAGTCAATCTTTTCACAAATATAACACTGTAATGCTAAATTAGGACTAAATATTCCTATTTGGCTTGCTGTATAGGCTGTTAGTTCTACAGTTGCCTGTTTACCACTATTCCTTTCACAGGGACAGCTTATTTTTCTGATTTTTTTTCTTTTCTTCTGCTTTTTACATGTTTTTTCCATGAATTTTCATCATTTGATTGTATTGTACAATCAATGGGATAATTCTTAAGGCCAGTTTCCATCCCCACTGTCAATATGTTTCCATTCCGAACTATGCACCAAATGCAGTAGTCTTCTTCCATTTTCTCTTATAGTGTTTATGGACCTTTGGGTTGATAAGTTAAAGTCTAACAAACATTGCATCTACATCAGGAAAAATAAAATGTAAATGCCAGCCTTCAGAAATTTAGACTTTTGTACCCATTTAAACATAATTTCTTTGTGAAACTCTACACACAGTATTTCAACCATGATAAGCTAATTATTTTACTTTTTCAGACATCATTATCATGTCCTTTTATTTAATTATTTTAACTATGTCTTTTGCAAACATATGGCACATTTCAGGAGTGACCTGGTAACACTGTAAGTGACTTGATCAGCAGAAAACAGAGGCCTTGGGACTTAAACCATGGACTAAGATGCAGCATTTTAACAGCTTGTAGCCTTAACACTCTGCACTGTCTTCACTGCCTATACTGTGTGCAAATATATGAACAAAACTGTGTGATGTATGCATTCACAAAATTAGGAATTGCTCTATCAAATATGTAGTGCCTTAAATTTTGTTAAACAACATATCTGATTTAATTTAAGGAAAAATAAAATTAAAAACAAATATTAATGCTGTGTCAGTACATATTTAATTGTTTTAATACAAGTAAAGTGAAATGGTATTAGGCATGTAAAAGTGAACATAACATAAGGGCAATGATACTTTGAAAAGTCAGCTTATAAACATTAGCACTCCTTTTGGAATTTGAATGGAAAAAAAAACATTTAAATGTATTTTTTGAAATGTGTTATCACAGGAGAAATATTTTTCCAGAATTCATATTCTTATTTTTTTTTATTTTGGAAGTAATTTACAGCTTTTAATACATTTCCAGGACTATTTCTGCAAAAAATATCCCAGTCTGTATTAAAATGTTATATGTTAGATGTTATGTCAACCATTTAACCAATTAGGATAAGTGATTTTAGGTAGAGAAATTGTAACTGCATGCTTCAATGCTGGTGTGTCAGTGCCTGAGGCGAGAGAGGTTAATGATGCAACTCCTGACTAACTCTGGCTATATAAACATGTGCTAAAGAGGTCTTTTAGCCACCCCTACATTGCTTCCTAATTCTTACTCTATAACAAATCAGATTTATATATGACAAAATGAATGTCTTTTATCCTATGTATTGTAACAGTGCTTTAATTTGTTTAACTTAACAGTTTTTCTGTATGTATGTATGGAGCTTTTCTCCTTGAGCCACCGCTGAAAATGGACAAGTATTCAGTCAGACAAATGTAAAATAAAATAAGTAAAAATAAATAAAATAAAGGTTTTAGTGATTTTTTTCTTAGTTGCAAGACTTGGAATGTTGGGAAGAAGATTCATTAATTTAGATTCTGAATTGCTGAGTCTGAGAAGTACGAACTTGGTCTGTTTTAAGAAATTTCAGAAAAATAAAATGTTGATGCCCGACAGGCTACAGGGTATAGATCAGGTGATAAAAGTTCTTGTTATTCATCATTGGGGGAACAAATTGTTGGATTTAATTATGTTGGTTATGGTAGACTGCAAAAAAGTGAGCAGAGTCATTGTTAAGGGTTCATTCTTAGTAGCCAAGGAGTTATTTAATGCCCTTGTTAAGCTTGTTATATCTTTTCAACACTTTCAGTCTAGACCAGTTTGCTTCCTGTTTCTGTCTAAGGTTCAGGGCTTTTACAATACAAGCATATTGGAAAACAGCTCTAATAAAATCAAAATCTAAAAGTGAATACATTAGATGGGATCTGTTAGATTATAATAGACTTATGTCCCTATAGTACATCAGTAAACACATGGAGATAATCATTCTGATACTTCAAACTAAAGATAACGCAAAGAAGGCATTGTACACCACATCACACTATACCTTTGTAAAGGACAAATCAGTTTTCCTGGTCATTTGTTATTCTATAACATTATTTTAGCATTGTAAGACAAAGTAAAAGTAGGTGCTAAATATGTTGATTTTACACCAGCCTTTGATAAGGTTAACCATGAATTATTTGTTAATAAACCAAAGGGGCTAGGTACTGAATCTTTGAAAACAGATGGAAGAATGGCTCTGTGATAGGCCATGGCAAGTTGGCTATGGCAACAATGCAGGTAACGTTTTGGATTAGGGTCAATATGTGTAACAGGTGTACTGGGTACACATTTACTTATTCTTTATTGGGGGATATTATACTACCAAAAAGTGTGCTTTATTTAAACAAATGATCTGAAAAATGTAAGCATATTATCTGCTTAAAAGATATTCTATATTATTCTTTAGATATACTTTCTAGATTGGAAGAAAAGGATACCATGTCTATAAATGCAAGTATATTGCTTGGGGGACACAAATCAAAAGAAAAATAGAAGATTAATGGAATAAATATCGAAAAGTGGTAAGTGTATAGGATCTTGAGATTTTAGTAAAGGAGTTTTTGATGATCCTCTAGACACTGTGGTTAAATGGATACAACATTACAGGATGTATTGGGAGTTTTTTTTTGTTTTGTTTATTTACACCTAGAGGCAAGATTGTGTTGAAGGCTATTCTTGCTTCCCTAATTTAACTAAAGAATGAACATGGTCCCCTACTTTGGAACCCTATTATAAGAAGAAAATATTATACCTAGAAAGTAACCAATGAAAAAAAAATAAAAGTAATGCAAAGAATTAAAGACTTTTCCTTTTTGACTTAGCTAATGAGTTTGGATTATTTACATGATTTCTTAGAGGTAAGCAGGGGGGGTGATTTGATTGATGTCCTTAAAGACAAATACTCATAGAAGTGCAGTGGTTTGTGAAGAAGTTCTATAGTAAATGTTATAATAGGACCTTTGCAAAGAGCAATAGAACAACTCGTTGGTTTATTGGGAATGAAGTCAATAATAGGAACATATAAAAATCTATTAGGCAATTGCAAAATATAAAACAACTTGAGACTGCTATTTTAAACAAGTAATAAGTTCATTGATAAGTACTAGGCAATTGGTCTGCAGGCCATATCAACCCTAGACAAAAAACTTAGTCAAAATTTCCTTCTAGCCTTAAGAAGAGCAAGTCAGCAGAGAAAGGGAAAGAATTTGAGGCTGTCCATCCAATTATCTAGGTTTACCTTCAAGGTGGAAGGGGTGCTACTCTGCTTGACATGTGGTAGAAGTGCGTTCCAGAGGTGAGGGATAGGTAGGGATACAAACCTATTACGCCAATGAGTCTTATTTATCTGCTGATGAAGGTTTAATTTCTTTAACCAAGTATTTGATGTACTATTTGTTTTGCTCAGGAATAGCTCAAATAGGGTTGGATCTTTCATGGCATAAAAAGCTAGATGTAGATCTTCACAGAGTCTGTAAAAGACCGAGTATAAAGTGCTGCCAGTCTCCCCTGATAACTAATATTTTTGAGGTCTCTAATCCTTCTAATTATGAATCTCTGAGGTTACTCAAGCTGTGTGCTAAGTTTAGATTAATACGTGCCAAAACATCCGTTATATTCAACAATGGGTCAGATAAGATATAAACTAAGATATCTTTGGATCTAGTGAAGATGCCTTTGAAAATTTGATGGGCCATATAAAAGGCTTTCTGAACTACTACGGAGACATTATGGTCAAATGATAAGGAATTATCCACAAGAGTATTCAGATCCCTTTTAACAGTGTCTGATGGGATAAGTGCCATCTCTCATATGGTAAGTTAAACTTTTTTTTTTCCAAATTTAACCATGCTACATTTCTTACATTTAATATGAGACCATTGTCCTTGCACCAGTTGTTAACATTGTCTAAGCGATGTTGTAACAATTGTGAGTCAGTTGGAGATCAAATAATGACACCCAGTTTACAGTCATTTGGAAACTTTATCATAGGCCAGAAGTGCTAGCCTGAAGGTTTGAGCATTATATGCCAGACAGGAGAGGGCCCAAAACTGAGCCCTGCAGTATACCACTGGTAATTGTTTTGCTCTCAGAAGTGGTACCTGCTACTCTAACCTCATTGGTTCTGTCAGACAGCCAGTTAGCTATCCATCACACAAAGTAATATTTATATTCGCATTTATAAGTCTATCAATGCTTACATGGGGAATAGTATCAAAGGCCCTGGCCAGGTCTAGATGTGCTGTGAGCACTGCATAACCACTATCCACTGCTTCAACTACTTTTTAAAAGAAATTAATGAGGTTAAGGAGGCAGGACCTTCCTCTGGTAAAGCCAAACTGATGAAGGTCAAAGGCTGAGAAATTTTTATATCCACATTAATAAAGTCTGAGATAATGCCCTCCTTAGCTTTACATATGAGGTTAGAGAGATGAACGGGTCTATAGTTACCAAGGTCCATATTTTGGGCTGCCCTTGCATAATGGAATTACAGTAATTGTTTTCCAGGCTTCAGGAATATAACCAGTAGACAGGCTTAGATTAAAAAGTTTAATTAGGGGTTCAGAAAGGCCATATTTGGCACTGATTATCAGGCAATGTGATATGTTGTTAGGCCCATGGATGAAGTTATTCTTACTTTATGAAATGGCTGACAGAGCGTATTCCAGAGTAATTAAAGAATGTGGCTGGGATTGCAGAACCTGTGAGAGCTATAACTGTAGATGGAGTAAAATCTCCACTAAATTTGTTAGGTGGGATATTAGCTATTTAATTTGAGTATTATTGTGGAATAGCTCACTACAATGTTGGGTGTTATTTCATAACTTTCTGACATAGTTAAAGATTTGTAGTTATTTTTGGCTTCAGTGTCTATTTGAAGTTAATATTTTGAGCTACTTAATGGTTCCCTTAAGATCTTTGCTAGCTTGCTTAAGTGTGCTCTAATGGTTGGTAGAATGAAATGTCCTATTGCACTTAAGCAATTTCTTTCTCTTGTTATACAATTTATTTATATGGGCACTCCAACACAAGAGGCTGTTTACTCTCCTCATTATATTTGCTGTGGATAGTGACTGCCTTATCAAAAGAACTATTTAAGTGTGAGTCGAAGACAGAGGCCTACATAACATTTTGAACTCCAGGATCCTTCAAAGGAAGACTACAGCAGAATTTAACTCAAGTAACTGAAAAGGGTTTGCTTTGGAGAAATCTCTAAACAGAAAGCTATTTACATGTGAAGCACCACCATTTTTAAAGGAAAAGGTCACTAAATTATGGTCTGATTTAACAAAACATGGTGACACATATAGAGCTGTGCAAGAAGTGTCAATTTTTGTAAGGATGTTACATGCCCAGTAGCACAA
The DNA here is from genome assembly GCF_019279795.1 of Protopterus annectens. Classification (NCBI taxonomy): domain Eukaryota; kingdom Metazoa; phylum Chordata; order Ceratodontiformes; family Protopteridae; genus Protopterus; species Protopterus annectens. The sequence goes on from NC_056749.1 coordinate 277,495,607, forward strand.
TTAACTACTTGTGAAAGACATTTATAATGTGAAAGAAGCACTGGGCAAGCTGACCACTGGCAGTTTAGTTCATCCAGTTTATTGATGGATAGTGAAAGTCCCCCAAGTAGAAAGATTTTGGGTTTAATGGGAATTTCACCTTATGTGCTCAGAATGGGGCATAGAAGGTGTTCTTTAGCTAGCTATGATGTGGTATTGAGTTTTGTTTAGGGTGATTTGGACCCTAAAAGTTCACAAATGTGTCCCAAAGATTCTGCCATGAGGTGATGATACCCTCAACAAATACTGATACTCCCCTACAATTGCCAGTGGGCCTGAAGACATAATAGACATTTTACCCAGGGAGTACTTTCATTGTTCAGAAACCATGTTTCTATAACTATGCATATATAAATGTGTTCAAGCTAAATGAATGCCTCATGTTTGGACATTTTTTGTTAAGGCTATTGGGATCAAGAAGAGCCCCATTAATGTGTTCTAAATTAGAATTTACTAGGTTGGAATGTCCATCAGATGGACTCTGCCTAAAAAAAGCAGTATAAAAGACCTTTTGTCTGACCAACAGTGTGTGTGTGTGTGTGTGTGTTTATATATAAAATTGACATTTTCAAATTCAAACCAAACTGCAGTACATTATACTGTTATTTATTTTATGCACAACATTCCATAATCACTTAGCTTTTTAGCAATACCAGAAAATATACTTCAAGTAGACAGATGTTGCACGGCATGGATTATAAATGCAGAAAAAATTTGAAAAATAAGCTTTTTTCTTGGAGTATGATGCACATTACGGATAATCAACACTTTTTAAAAAAATTTTACAACAAAATACAGAGGAATTCCATATAATTTTATATACTTTGGCATCCTGTAAGGATGCATCAGAAGAAAAACACAATGGACAGTGTAGTTTCCACTATATTGAGTGAATATGACTTCCATATAGCTTTCTGAGAGTAATGCTGGTTGCATTAATTAAAAAAATGTTTATTATGTATTGTATTATGTAGTAATCTGGACATCGATATTTACCATAATATATAATTCAATGGTATGCAACCCGTAAGAAGAGAGAAGGATGTCTGTTTCCATAGCAGAATCAAAATTATTAGAGAAACAAAAAAATCCCAAACTGGTTTATCGTTCAGAAGCAGGAATGAGAATGCATCAATAAATTTGCTTAATAAAATTATATTTTTTGAAAGATAAAAGATAAATTCAGTGAGATGTAATAATTTGATTATTATTTAGAACAGTAATACTAAACTGATTAGCAAAATGTAAAATTCAACTCTGTTACACTTTTTCTGTCTGTGTTATGAGATTATGTGAGTAATTTGTTCCAACTGCACATCAGGTACTCAAACTCATTTGAGTTCAATTATATGGATTTTACTACCATGCCTGATGTAACTAAGCATGATAGAATAATTAATCCCCAAATAAAGGAGAAACCAGTGGAGTGGGGAGCATCTGATCAGTTGTTATAGGAAAATACTTTGGAGGCTTTAATAGGAAACCAATATAAAAGTTCAGACAGAATTGCACAGCAAGGGACAGAACAAGAAACTGTGTTGACTCTGATGCAGTCAGTGCTGTGGAGTGATGTGATAGGCCAGCGAGTTCCATTATGAAAGAGCAACAGATGGCATAGCATGAAGCTCGAGAGAATATGGCAAAGGAAGATGTTCCGGAACTTTCTGTAGAATGCCTGCAGGAAATAGAGAACATAAAAGTGCCCTTAGTTTAAGAAAAAAACGAACTAAGGGAAGGTTAAGTCATATATGACAATAGCACAAAAGGGTAATGAAAGAGTTATATGGAACAAATGATCATTTGTTGTTAAAGTCAAAATAGGGAATTGTAAAAAGGGGAAGAATCCAAGTATGGCATAGATAGACTATAAAAAGGCATTTGACAGCATCACACATTCATAGATAAAAGAGTGCATACAAATGCATAAGATACACCCTACATTGATCAATTACATTACAGTGACCATGGAACAGCAACAAACAATTTTAGAGCTAAGCCAGGATGACAAATTATTATCCTAACGGACAAATCTGTCACCGTTGCTCTTTTGTCCAGCTCTTAAGCCATTAGGTAGTCTACTTAACAGATTAGGTCATTGCTGCAATTTGCTCCCAGAAAACAAAGTGTAAAGACTTCTGTGGATGATTTAAAACTGTATAGTTCACTAGATGAGGAATTGAAAGCACAACTGCAAGTGATCAAACTTTCTTAGATGATATAAGCATGTCATCTGGTCTCAATAAATGTGCAAAAGCAACCCTTAAAGCAGGAAAGCTGCAGCACCTAGAAAGTATCAGTGTGGGATAGGAATGTGATACAAAAGACTTTAACAAGATAGAGTGTATAAATATTTGGAAATTGATGAAGGATCAAAAATAGAACACGAGTATTTTAGAAGAATAAAATTAATAATGAAAACAGCCATGACATCTTGGAAAAAACTCCAAGCCATAAACCAGTTTGATCTTCCTGTTCTAACTTACTGTTTTGGGGAGAATGACTCACCCCAAAAGGTACTGGATTAGCTTGACAGGAAAAGAAGAAAAATGCTTCATGCTTATCAAATGGTTTATAAAAATCAGTGTGTATACTAAAATTATATATTCCCCATTCTGAAGGAGGTATGGGCCTCCTCAAAATTGAATACATGTATGGATCTACAAATGCAGAACTGCATAGATATCTGCTTACCTTGTAAAATGAAAACATAGTGCACTTTTAAAACATGAGACCACCAGGTCTAAGATGACTTCCCCGTTTAATTCAGCAGAAACATATTGGTGTCAAGTGGGAATGGAAATCAAACCAGAAATAGATAAAAGTCAAGCACCAATTGAATGTGCCAGCAAACAAAATAAAGAATACAAAGTGAAGGATCAGATGAGCAGGCAAGAAATGTGGAAAAGGCATAAATATAGTTGCAAGTACAGAAAACTCTTGGAACAAGATCATGTTGATCAGGAGCTAATGTAAGAATAGTTAAGGAGAGGTGAATTTAACCCAAAAGGCTGATATTGCTGGCTGATGATAGTGGACATTGGTTTACAAAGTCGACTGACCATGTCGGAACAACACAAATTCAGGTTTTGTAAAACAGAACTGGAAACAGTTGCACACCTTGTTGCTGGGTGTAATACATTAATGGCAGAAGGCCTATATACTGAAAGGCATAATAATGTGGCCAGACTATTGCACTGGGGATTGTGCAAACATTATAATTTTGAAGTAGCTGAGAAGCACTGGAATAAGGTATTATAGAGAATGAAGAAGTTTACATCACTTGGGATCACCCGATACCAACAGTTCAAAAAACAGATGAGAGAAAATAAGATATACTAGTCCATGAAAAGTAGACAAAAGTAGCACTGATCATTGAAATTGCTACACCCAGTGATTACAGTGTCTTATGTACACAGAGAGAGACAGTCATAAAATACCAGGATTTGCAGGCAGAAACGAGGTCAATGTGGAAGGAGGATCCTCTCACGATTCCAATAGTAGTAGTATTAATGGGCTCAGGGCTCTGTTCTTGGTCCCCTTCTTTTCACCATATTTATGAAAAACCAAACAGTGCCACCCATCATGCTATCTTAGTCCAATATGCAGAGGACTCCATCTGCTCTGCCCCATGCCTATCAGGTCTTCTCACAAAAACCCAACAATCCTTCCTTGACATTGAAAAATATCTCAACAATTCGAAACTCATCCTGAACCTAAAACTAAATTAATGCTTTTCTCCAATGGTAAAAAATCCTTAGGATTCAACATCCTTTACTATGTTTTCTTCAAATAACACCCGCATCGGGCCTGTTGAATGTTCAAAGTTTTTATAAGTCACCACTGACAAGGACCTCAAATTTGGCAAACACTTAGCCCTTGTCATCAATAAAGTACATATCAAACTAGGCTCACTGTATAGAATTAAGCTCTACTTAACCACCCATACTAGGCTTGTCATCAGTAGGACTTCATCTGCTTTCCACTCTACTTTATGCCTCACCCCAGTTTTACAAACTTAAGAAAATGTGACAATCAAACCAAAATCCTGTTACCATAAAGTGGCCAAATTTGCCAGCAACCAACCTACAAAACATACCATTGCACCATACTTCAACAAAATTCGTTGGAACTGCCCAACTTACTAAATTACAACCAATTAGTACTAATACACTCAACCATATTCCACCCAAAGGACTAACCATCTATTAGCAAACTAGTTCAACCTTATTCTAGCAGTAGAACTTTAGGGTCTTCTAGCAAATTACTTCTGAATGTCAGCCAGTCTAACAGCAGTTATGGTGATTCCTTTTACTCACACACAGTTAATATTGTCTGGAATAACATACCTCAACACAATCTCAACACTAATAACACTCCTAAATTCAAACTACCAAGAAAACACTTAACTGGCTCTGCTCCTGCACAAAACCTGACTAAATCCCCACAAAATCCCATTCCCATTACACTTTTTTTTAGCTATCCTACCCTTCTAAGCATATCAAAACAATCCTGTCTTGGTTTGTGATTTGTTGTGGAGCTGACTGGTAAGAGAAGTTTTTATTTATTTTTACTGTTAAAGGGAGGTGCGACTGTGAGCTATAGCGAGCAGACGCTACTGCACGCCTTCACGTGCGATGTAAAGAAATTACAACTTCTGTCTGGCTGGTAGAACTTGTATGGTCAGAACAACTTTCTTCTTCTGGCTGCTCCCATTAGGGGTCGCCACAGCATATCATCTGTTTCCATTTCTTCCTGTCCTCTGCATCTTGCTCTGTCACACCATCCACCTGCATGTCATCTCTCAGCACATCCATGAACTTTATCTTAGGCCTTCCTCTTTTCCTGTTACCTAGCAGCTTCATCCTTAGCATCTTTTTCCCAATATACTCTGCATCCCTCTTCAGCACATGTCCAAACCAATGTAATCTTGCCTCTCTGGCTTTGTCTCCAAACCTTCCAACCTGGGCTGACCCTCTAATATACTTATTCCTAATCCTGACCACCCTCGTCACACCCAGTGCAAATCTTAACATCTTTAACTCTGCCACGTCCAGCTCTGACTCTTGCCTTTTTGTCAATGCCACTGTCTCCAACCCATATAACATAGCTGGTCTCACTACCCTCTTGTAGACCTTCCCTTTCACTCTTACTGGTACTCATCTGTCACAAATCACTCCTGACACTCTTCTCCACCCACTCCATCCTGCCTGTGCTCTCTTCTTTACCTCTCTTCCACACTCACCATTACTCTGAACTGTTGATCCCAAGTATTTAAACTCATCCACCTTCACCACCTTTACTCCCTGCATCCTCGCCATTCCTCTATCCTCTCTCTCATTCACACACACATATATTCTTAGTCTTGATGACCTTTATTCCTCTTCTCTCTAGAGCATATCTCCAACTCTCCAGGGTCTCCTCCACCTGTTACCTACTCTCACTACAGATCACAATGTCATCTGCAATCACCATAGTCCACGGGGACTCCTGTCTGATATCGTCTGTCAACCTGTCCATTGCAAAGAAGAAAGGGCTCAGAGCTGATCCTTGATGTAATCCCACCTCCAACTTAAACGCATCCGTAATTCCCACTGCAGACCTCACCACTGTCACACTACCCTCTTACATATCCTGTACCACTCTTACATACTTCTCTGCCACTCCCTACTTCCTCATACAATACCACAACTCCTCTCTAGGCACCCTGTCATATGCTTTCTCTAAGTCCACAAAGATACAATGCAACTCCTTCTGACTTTCTCTGTACTTCTCCATCAACACACTCAGAGCAAACATCGCATCTGTAGTGCTCTTTCCTGGCATGAAACCATACTGCTGATCACTAATCATCACCTCCCTTCTTAACCCAGCTTCCACTACTCTTTCCCATAACTTCATGCTGTGACTGATCGGTTTAATCCCTCTGTAGTTACTATAGCTCTGCACATCACCCTTACTCTTAAAAATCAGTACCAAAACACTTTTTCTCCGTTCCTCAGGCATTCCCTCACTTTCCAAGAGTTCATTAAACAATCTAGTTAAAATCTACACTGCCATTTCACCTAAACACCTCCATACGTCCACAGCTATATCATCTGGACCAACAGCCTTTCCATTCTTCATCCTCTTCATATCTATCCTTACTTCCTCCTTGCTAATCCACTGCACTTCATGATTCACTATCCGCAAACCATCCAACATTCTCTCCCCCTCATTCTCTTCATTCATCAGCCCCTCAAAGTACTCTTTCCATCTGTTCAACACACACTCCTCACTTGTGAGTATGTTTCCCTCATTATCCTTTGTCACCTTTACCTGCTGCACATCTTTCCTAGCTCGGTCCCTCTGTCTAGACAATTGGTACAGGTCCTTTTCTCCCTCCTTAGTGTCCAACCTTTCATACAACTCTTCATGCGCCTTATCCTTAGCCTTCGCCACCTCTCTCTTTGCCATGCACCTCATCTCCTTATACTCCTGCCTACTTTCTTCATCTCTCTGACAATCCCACTTCTTCTTTGCCAACCTCTTTCTCTGTATACTCTTCTGTACTTCTTCATTCCACCACCATGTCTCCTTGTCTTTCATCTGTCCAGATGTCATACCAAGCACCTTTCTAGCTGTCTCCCTTACTAGCTCTGCTGTAGTTACCCAGCTGTTTGGTAACTCTTCACTGCCACCCAGTGCCTGTTTTAACTCTTCTCTGAACTCCACCTCACAATTACCCTTTTTCAATTTCCACCATTTGATCTTTGGTGCTGCCCTTACACTCCTTCTCCTCTTCTTGATCACCAATAATTAGTTGGATATTGCTGGTATAATGTTTGTCATAGAAGTTGATTTAAGTTCCTTTGAATTCTTTGCTACTGTAATTTTTTTTCCTTTGCAATATTTTATTCAATTAAAGCTGAATATGGATTCCTTAAATAAGTTTGCAATTAACGATTTGCTAATGCACAAGTATCTTGTACAGTGTAATAAATGCTATGTATATTTAAAGGTAACAGCTGATAACACTGGTGATCTGTGTTCCTCATGTGAAAAGTTGGATGATTTGCTTACCATTGTTAGAAGCAAATCTCAACTTGATGATGATTGCACTTGTGCAATTGGCATGGCTTGGAGAACTGGACTGGTGAGATAAATAATGTTAGGCATAGACAAACACAGCAGATTTAGGAAATGATGCATCTATTTTCTGCAAAGATCATTCAGACCTTATGAAACATGATGAGGTCCCTGAGAACTATGGCATTGTGGATGCAAGTACTTAGTAATTTGAGGATCCGGTTTGTTTAGAAGGAAACAAAAAAGAAAGAAAGGAAGAAGTTCTCAACAAACAACAAGGAAGAAAAAGAAACTGACTGATGACTGTAAAGGAAAGAGAATATGTAGTAAAAAGATTCTGCTTTCTTATGTGACACACTGGTGACAGGGAATGAATATATTTGTCTATCAGAAAACCCTCAGTCTACAGAAAAAGGCATCACCTTTCCAATGGAAAAGGTAGAAAAGGCAGGCAAAGGGCAGGTGAAAAGGAAGAAATCAAAACTAATCTTGGAAGGACTGAAGAACATTACTGTAAAAAAAAAGAAGACAGATGTTGACTACATGGCTCAAGCTGTGGATTTACAATGCCAGCCAGATGAGAATTTAATACACAATGAAAATAGTGGAATTAATAAGACTAATAGTGATTTAGATCTATCCTTTGTAACAATTGATAGAGCAGAAATGACTGTATAAGAAGCTTAAGTTTCTTCAGAGATTGTCAGCAAAGATAGCCCTGTAATTGGAGATTCAGTTATTAGAGAAACTGATACTTATATTTGCAGAGATGATAATGAACATTGAGTAGTGTTATGCTTGCCATGAGTAAAAACAAAAGCTGTGAAACAAGCCTTGGAACGCCTTAATGTAAGGAAGTATGGATCTGTTTTTATTCATATTGGTACAAATGATGTCACCAACAAAGATTCTCTGACTGTTAGTCAGGAACTGACAGCTATCCTAGATAGTATAGCTTGTACTGGTGTTAGGACATATTTTTCACAAATCACCTATAGAAAGGATAGCCAGGTCACTGTGAATGATGAGATTTTTTGGATAAACACCTACATGGAAAAAAATGTCCTTTTTAAAAAAAACTGAAGTGTAGAGCATCCAAGCCTTCTTTTGGGCGCACACGTGTTCAGACAGGATGGTATGCATTTGTCTAGATCAGGGAAGAGAATTTTTGCAGCAGATATTTTGCAATATTTGACAAACACTAGCCAGGATTTTTGCCAGGTCAAACATGTAACAGTTCACACATATCAACATTTGATGCAGCTCTGATGGTTGGTAATGCTACGAGCATTAATAATAAAGTTTTTTTTATTAGAAAACATGTTACGCTCCCTCAAGATTGATGTTGTTATAGTTTGTGAAACATGGTTAAAGAACAATGACTGGAAACCAGTTCTGTCAGGGCATAAATGTTTTTACTGTAACAGACATTCTAACAAAAAAATCAGGTGGAGGTGTTATGATAGGGATTAAAGATAGCTATAAGACTTGTGATTATTACATGTTCAGTGATAACACCAATACTATAGACTGTGTAAGTGTGACAATAAAGACAATTCTGGAACATATAACAATTGTTGGAGTGTACAGACCACCAAAGTCAAGTGCAGATGACCTAGAGGAATTCATACATTTCTTACATGAAACACAGGAGGAAAGAATAATACTATCTGGGAACTTAAATTTACCAGAAACAGACTGGAATAATATTGATTCAACAACGTTAGTAAAGAAATTATTCACAGAGTATATTCAGGAACAACAAGTGCTTCAGATTGCAAAAAAAACCTACCAGGGGACGGAATATACTAGATATTATTTGTGTTCCCAAAGAAATTAATGTAACTTCAAGTCAAGTTTTACTACCATTGATGTGCAGTGATCATGGGGTCATAAAGGTTAATTTGTTGCTAGATAATTCTGCCAAACTGAAATCTAAGCCAATGCACGGTAGGTTAATTACAGATTATTGGGAAGCAAAAAAGTTACTATATAAAACTAACTGGAGTGAGGTGTTCAGTAGAAAAACTGCAAATGGAATGTGAAAAGTTTTGAAAGAGAAATTGTTTGCGTGCAAAAAGTAAAAAAAAATGTTTAACATCAGGATCTAGGCACGCAACATCAGGGGGGTATATTTCCATAAGAACAACAATACTGGATTAAGGTGAGGGACAAAAAATATAAGAAATGGAAGAGAGGTCGAACTACAACTTTGAAAACTGAAATAAACGAGCTGGACAAACAGATTAAGCATAATGTTAGACAAGATCAAGAAAAATGTGAAGAAAATTTATATAAAGATATTGAGCATAATAGGAAACCTTTTTATAGATGCATAAGATGTGGAAGGAGTAAAGATACACAAATAAACTGTGTGCAGATTCTAAAATTTATTCTCAGACACAACAGATTATAGATATATTTACAAAATCTCATGCAAAATAGTTTGGCTCCACAAATGGGGTGGTAAATTGTCCTAGTGACATCCAGGCAAACCCAGATACTGGAATCCAATTAGATTATAATGAAAAAGAACTGCGCAAACTGGATCCAAACAAAGCGCAGGGAGGAAATGGAATAAGTAACAATTGACCTGAGAACACTTAAGCAAGAAATTACACTGCCATTAGATCTATTATTCACTAGGTCAAATAAATATGGGGAGATTCCTCAAGATTGGAGGCATGCACTTACTAAACCTGTCTTTAAGGGAAAGGGGAGTAGGACAAATCCAGAATCATATAGACCTTTAAGTCTACTTTCCTGTTGTGGAAAAATAATGGAGAAGGTAATACTGGATAAGTTATTGTCAGAACTGGATAGGTTGCGACTTGAAACTATACATCAGCATGCATATGTTGAAAATAGATATATTACCACCTGTAACATGATGTTCTATAACAATATAATAGCTATGAATGAAAAATTGTGCTGTGATGTGATTTATATAGATTTAACTTAAGCATTTGACAGGGGCATGCACAAAACACTGATCAATAAATTAGTACAACTAGGTATTGATGTACAGTCAATAAGATGGATAGCTGCATGGCTTACAAATAGGACATGGCAAATAACGCACACCAACTGGACCCGTGAAATCCTTGGTTACAGTCAAGGTGTCCCACAGGGTTCTGTACTAGGCCCTTACTTGTTTAGATTGTATCTTTCAGACATTACTTTTTCATCTGAGATGTTCTACAGTCTATATGCTGATGACCTGAAATTCGGTAAACTGATTACAAGTGTTACAGATAAGGCATGTCTGCAAAATAATTTGACTAAATTGACCATTTGGGTACAGGAGAATATGTTGATAAATACATCAAAAACTAAGCATACGAGATTTGGGAGACAAACTGAAAGGTGAATATTTAATACAGCACACAGTGATTGAAACTGTAGACTCATTTAAGGATCTGTGTATATGGGTAGATTCAGCTAGGAGTTCTTCTAATCATATCAACCAATTGGCTAATGCTAGTTATAGAAGTATAGGTTGTATAACAAGATATATAAAGTCTAGGAAATCAAACATAATGAAGTCATTGATTGTTAGTTACATTAGACCCAAACTTGAGTATGGAATAACAATATGGAAACCCTATAGGAAAACAAGTATGAATAAACTGGAAAGAGTACAGTGGAAATATACTAAGGACATCCATGGATGTGAAAATCTAAGTTATTATGAAAAACTAAAACATATGAACTTGTACAGCGTCTCAGAGATATTTAAGAGGAGATCTTATTCAGGTATATAGGGCATTTCACTGGTAATGTTTGGGGTTATCAAAAAGTACTAGAGAATCATCAGATAACCTATGTAGAAGATTCTATAGGAATGAGAAGAGTACTAACTGGTTCTCTGACAGAGTAGCTGATGCTTGGAACAGACTAAGAATTACATTAAAGCAAGTACTAGTTTAGATATTTTTAAGAACAGCCTGGACATTTATTATGGGAACAAGTGTTTTGGCATATTGACAAGCTAGAATGGCTTTAATGCCTATGCTCGAAACATTTGTATGTATGTACTTTTCCTAGTCACACCTTCACTTGTGTATTTCTACCCATCTTTCTAGCTCATTTCCCCTTTATTTCAGCAAATCCTAAAGTTTACCAAAGTTAACTTCACCAATTCTATACCTACCTCTCTGCTTCTTTCTAGTTAACTTGTGTACTGCATGAATCTTTGAGACAAAAATGTATGCAATCTAAATTCTGACATAGTTTATAATTTGTCCTATGCTTGTTTTGTTTGTGGCATTGTAATTTGTTGTATTTGTGGAGCTTTTCTCCCCAGGATTTCACTGACAACAGACCAAACTTGGCTCAGTCAGACATTCCCATTAAAAAAATATAAATAAATACAAATAACTAACATTTTTATTATAGTAGCTTCACAAAAAAAGTGGAAATTTCATGTCCGACCCTCTTGTTAGATCCAGTTTAAGAAACTGTTTTAGTATGATTTGCTGAGATTTTGGGAAGAGGTTATTCCTAGGTACCTGTAGCGAAGTTTGATTAATATGCCTCACAAAGCTGACAAATTAAGGAGACTATAAGTGTGAATATAAGGAAAATAATAGATTTAGATAAGTTTGATTTATAACTTGAAACTTTAGAGAAACTATGGATATAATTTACAATTGTCTGGATATTTGATGCAGAACACAGAAGGCAAATACTTAGAAAGTAGTTTAGTAGATATGGAACAAGGAGTTCTGTATGCATGCATTAACTAAAAAACAGAGGTAATACAGAGGGCTCAAGTGAAGCCTCGTGTCCCACCTGTGACCCAGAGGATAACAGGGCTAACAAGAAACAGAATATGAAGGATAGGTCCAGACAAAAATCACTTTATCTAGCAGACTCTCTCTCAGATACCCTCCCTGTGGGAGGAATACAGGCACCTTGTTGACATTTCTAGTAGTTTATTCAGTTAAGTTGTAAATGGACAAATGTTCATAAGATCTGCTAAGTGATTTTATCTGGACGTATCCTTTATACTCTGTTTCACATATTAAATAAAATGAGACTGGATAACACCCCTTGAAAAATGTATTATATAAGCCGTTTGTCACAGACACCCATAATGCACTCCGTTATGGTTGAACTTTTATATACTATTTTGACTTCATTAACAAATTTATCTTTAAAACTAGATCTGTACCTAGTGCACAATAGTGAAGTACAATTTACTCTATCAAATGCCTTAAAAACTGTGATTTCTAAAGCAAAGATATTTCTGTGTGGATTTCCCAGAAATACTGAAGTTTTACGTGATACTGTTTGGTCAACAGTTTGACATGATTATAAGAAACCTGAGTAAAATGGAAAGATAATTGTGGGAATAATATTTTTGTGACAATGCTACAGATTTTAATATTTAAATTTATCAGAACAATGGGTCTGTAATTGGGCTCTGGTATAAGGACAGTTTTGACTGAGTGAAACAAGCCTGACAATGCTTATATTCTCTGAAGTTTAATACTGGACGGTGCAGTGGTGCAGCGGTAGCATTGTTACTTCACAAGAAGAGGTTCTCTCATTTGATTCTTGGCTGGAGTGCCTTCTGTCTGGAGTCTGCATGTCCTCCATGCATTTGTGTGGGTTTCCTCCCACATCACAAAGACATATATCTGGAGTGTTTCTCCAGGGGCTTCCGCTGAAAATTGACTTTGTTCTAAGCCGGACTTTTCCAGTAAACAAATGTTAAATAAAATACAAATTTTTGTTTAAAAGAATTTAGAAATAATGTTAGGGAATGTCTTATAAAATTCAAAATGACATCTTTCATGGTTGGAGCTTTGTTAGTTTTTTCAGCTGATTGATAATCAGTGCAGCTTCTATTGAAATGTTTTTTTCAAGAATTTTTTTTCATTGCTGGACTTTATTTGTACAGACAGGATTGAGTTAAAAAGATAATTAGTTTTAGTTTTATACAGATAGCTATATAATAAAAAATTACATCTTTATTAGAATTTACTATACCTTATTTTGTTTTGATTTCTATGATGACAACTTTTTTTCCTGTTTTGATTATACCAGCTAATATTTTTCAGGAGGTATGTGACTCTTCAAAACAGAAAATTAACATTTTGCATTTTATATTATGTGCATCATAATTAATTCACATTTCGGCCTTAAGTCATTCAAAAGAACTAACAAGTTGAGGTAATTGCTGATATCACAATTTTTAATTTATTTTTTTTTATTTCATACATTTTTAAAGTCTTTTTTTACTTATAAATATGCTTCAACTCAGTTTTGGGAGAAACCCATTGCACATCTGGATTCAGAAATCTGTTAGGTAATTTGATATGGCTTTTAGAGGTCAAGGCTCATATAGTAGTTTTGTATTTAAGATCAGTTTCCGCTGAGAGTTTGCATTACTTTCATAATATGAAAAGACCAATGAAAGGCAAGGTTTTGAGTGGTCAAAAATATATGGAATTCATAAGTTAATAGAAGGTTACTAGGCTAATGACCCTAGAGCCCTTAACAAGCCTAGCCATATTTATCCCAAGCTGCCCCAATTGTCAGTAGTTAAGTGAGTGAAGTTCACAGAGGTAAGGGTCTATGGTAATTAATACCAACTTTTTATGTCCAGGTGAGAAATGGATGCCACCCCAGGAGTGAATTTGCAGTCACCCATCCATTTGAAGACAGTCAGGGATGAAATTCAAGTATCTCTGTTCCTTGTAAAAAAAAAATAAATAAATAAATAATCATTAATGTTCAGTTTGTTTTCTTGGTGTTGTCATCTTTGGAATCTGTATTTCGGGTAAGTGTACCATATATATATATATATATATATATATATATATATATATATATATGTATTTTTTTTTTTGTTTGTGTACTGTGTGTATATATATATATATATATATATATATATATATATATATATAGAGAGAGAGAGAGAGAGAAAGATTTGTGTGTGTGTGTGCATATAAATAGAAGTTATGTCCTTACCATAACGTTCCATGTGGAGTGTTCATCTCGCCTTTGTTCTTACACATGGGTTCGGAGCCGATCCTCGGCTCCGTGCCGGCCTCTTGCAAGCTCTGCATCGAGAAGAAGCTCGAGACAATCTAATACCCACAATCCCCCTCTGCCTTTACCTCAGATCTAGTTTGCAAGCAAACCAATCTACAGAATAGCACATTCATGCTTATACACATATGTAAAGAAAGAATCTACAGATAATTATATATATCTAAACAGACACACATATATATATATATATATATATATATATATATGCCAACTATGTACACAATATTGTAACAGTAGCAGAATGCTCCTGGCCAGGCATCAAAGAACGTTCTTCCTAAGGGTGGGAGGGTGGGACTGTAAGAACAAAGGCGAGATGAACACTCCACATGGAACGTTATGGTAAGGACATAACTTCTATATGTGATAGTGTTCAATCTCGCCATTTGTTCTTACACATGGGTAGCGTCCCTAGCTCTTTGATCCTGAGGAACTCACGGGAGGACGTTCTTGAGCACAGTGGAACCAAAGGTTGCCCTGTCCCTAGAAACCTTGTCTACCTTATAATGAGAAATGAATGTATGTGGCTTAGACCAAGTAGCAGCCGCACAAATAGCGTCCAGTGGTAGGCGAGCTGCATGAGCCAAAGACGTAGACACTGACCTTGTGGAATGTCCTTTGGGTTTGTGTAAAAGGGTTGATTTGAAGAATCAGACATAGATTATACAATCCGTTAACCATTTAGAAAGAGTTCTTTGGTAACTGCAAGTCCTTTCCTGCTATCAGCAAAAGCCACAAAGAGTTGATCTGTTTTTCTGTGATCTTTTGTTCTATCCAAATAAAATCTTAGCTGTCTGTGAACATCCAATTTGTGTAACATATACTCCATTTTGTTGGAGTGGTTTTGAAGAAAGTGGGTAATTCAATGGACTGATTAATATTGTTAATAGAACACACTTTAGGGAGGAAGGATGAATTGGTTGAAGAGAAACTCTGTCAGAGTGAAAGATCAAATAAGGGTGCTTGATGGAGAGAGCCTGAAGTTCAGATACTGCCTAGCGGAAGTAATGGCTACCAGAAATAGAGTTTTCCAGGATAAAAATTTTAATGGGCAAGAAGAGGCAGGTTCAAAGGGGCAACATTAATTTAGATAACAATAAATTTAGACTCCAAGGTGGTAGGAGATCTGACCGGTGGTCTAATATGAAAAACTCCTTTTAAAAGGCCTTTACAAAGTCTGTGAGCCATAACAGGAGCTCCACATTCTTCCACATGGAAATTCGAAATGGCAGCCAATTGAACTCTTAGTGTAGCAGGAGAAGCACCCTGATGAAATAAGTCCGTTAAAAACTCTAATATCTTATTCAAGGGAGCTATAAAAGGATCCACATGGTGTGTATTCGCCCAGAATACAAATCGCTTCCATTTGCTAGCATATGTTTTAGTAGTGGAAGCTTTATGCGAAGCCACCAATATATCCTGGACTGCCGGTGACAAAAGATCAGACCTGGCTAAGTTGGGAATTGAAGCAGCCAAGCTGCTAGATGGAGTGACCGGAGCGCGGGATGGGGAACCCCTGATGAGTGAGTCAATAGGTCTGGCTCTGGGTCCAGAATCCAGGGTCCCCGAATGCAGTGTATCTTCAGGAAGGGAAACCAAATTTGACGAGGCCAGAATGGAGCAATGAGGATTATTGTCCTGTGTAGGTTCCTGGCTTTCTGGAGAAACTTTGATATCAGAGGAAATGGAGGAAATGCGTACAGGAGTCCCGGGGGCCAATCGTAAACCAGTGCGTCCCTGGGGACTTCCCCTGGAGGGGGTAATAGGGCAAAGTAGCTCCTACATTTGGCATTCATTGGAGACGCAAACAGGTCACAGGAAGGCTGGCCCCAAGTGCGAAAAATCCTTTTCGCCACTGATTGTTTTAGGGACCACTTGTGCGGTAACAGAATTGCTCTGCTCAGCCTGTCGGCTATGACGTTGGATGACCCCGGGATGTGCGTTGCTATTAGAAAGCGACCCGTGGACTCTGCCCACTGCCAAATTCTCATGGCCTCTCTGCATAGTCGATAGGACTTGGTTCCCCCTTGCTTGTTTATGTACCAGACTACAGACATGTTGTCCGTCTGAACTGCAATAGTCCCTAGAGGAAGAAGGGGAGCAAAGTGTTGCAACGCTAGAAACACTGCCCTCAACTCTAGAACATTGATGTGCAGATTGTACTCCAAATTGGTCCATTCGCCTTGGACTGTCTGTCCCTGAAAGATGCCCCCCCACCCTATCAGGGAAGCGTCCGTGGTCACCGTAACTGTGGTGGGTAGCACAAATGGCCTCCCTTGGAAAGGTTGCACGCTTGAACCCACCAGTTTAGATCTGTTTTGCATGTCTTTGTTATAAGAATCTCGTGTGTTAGAGGTAGTTGTTGAAACGACCATTGTGCAAACAGTAGCCATTGTAGGACTCTCATGTGCAGCCTTCCCAGGGGAATTGCAATAAGGGAGGCTGACATGAGGCCCAACACCTTCAGTACTAGTTTTGCAGGAGATTTCCTTGACAAGAGTAGAAGGATATGAGTCTGAAGTGATAATATCCTTTCTGGGGGAAGCCTCAGAATCAACTGACGTGTGTTTAATTCTGCTCCTATGAACAAGATATTTTGTGATGGCTGAAGTAAGGATTTTCCGAAGTTTACAGAAATCCCTAGGTGAACACACAGTTGAAGAACAAAGTCTCTGGCCTGCAGTAGTTGACGGGTGGTGGCAGAAAGGAGCCAGTCGTCCAGATACGGAAACACCTGGAATCCCTGGCGTCTCAAGTGAGACGCTACCACTGCCATGCATTTGGTGAAGACCCTGGGGGCTGAGGTCAGACCAAAGGGCAGGGCTCGAAATTGAAAGTGACTGGCTCCCAGCCGGAAGCGCAAATGATCTCTGGATGCCCTGGCCATTTTGATGTGGTAGTATGCATCCTCTAGATCTATTGAGCACATCCACTCGTCCTTCTGTAAGAATGGAAGGATAGACTGAAGCGTGACCATTCGGAACTTTTCTTTCCTGACGAAAGTATTGAGGTAGCTTAGGTCTAGAATGGGACTCCAGTCCCCTGTTTTCTTTGGAACTAAAAAGAACCTTGAGTAAGTCCGAATCCTTGCTGGTCCGCTGGGACTGGTTGGATGACTCTTTTTTCTAGCAGCTTTGAAATTTCTATAGCTGCTGGCTCTCGCAGATGGGGCGGTACATCTGGGAGTCTTTTCTTTGGGATGGGATGAGATAAAAAGGGTATGTTGTAACCTCTGGTAACCACGCTTTTTACCCACTTGTCTGTAGTTATATTTTGCCAGGCCTGAGGGTATAAAGCTAGCGACCCCGACTGCCTCCAGAGCAGGACAGTCGGGCCTCCTCTCAGGAGTGCTGGAAAGGTTTACCAGGGAGTGTTTCCCTGTCACCTTGATGTTGCGGACCCCCTCTGCCGCCAGGGTGGCGTCTTCCACCTCTGCCCCCTCCTCTGCCTCTAGAGGGGGCATCACCCTGTGTGCCTGAGAAAGATCCTTGGGGTTTTCAAAACCACATTTTCCACCGCGTTGCCCTTTGGGGTACGGTCTGGTTGGTGTGTGAAAAAGGACTCCGACAGGAGGCAGAGTCTTTCCCTCTTGTTCACACGGGTAAGGGTCTCCTTTACTTTGGGGCCAAAGAGAGTGGCACCGTCAAATGGGGCATTTGTAAAGGAAGACTTGAAGGCTTCCAAAGGAGCATAGGCGCATCCAGGATTGTCTACGAAGAGCAATCGCTGAAGCTGCTGCCCTACTCGAACCTTCGGCTGCGTGAAATCAGCCTCATGGACGAGTTAACAATCGATGTTAGGGTATTAAGTTGCTGCAACTTTCTCTGAGACAGCTGCATCTGTAGCACCCTGGAGGGTATCTCCCAACTCTTTGACTAGATCCCTCTGTAGGGGTGTAAAATGCGTCAAAGAGTTCAGGGACCGCATGGAAAAAGCCGCTGAACTAAAAATGCGCTTCCGTATCTATCCATCGTCCTAGAGTCTTTATTAGGAGGATGGACAGATGAAGAAGACTCCGACATCTCCTTTTTCGTGGCTGCTGCCACCACCATAGCGTCTACTGGAACTCCTTTTGTAAGGTAGGACTTATCTTGAGGTGCTGTGATGTATTTGTTAGGTTTCCTTGGAACAGGTTCCACTGTGTCAGGAGCCTCCCACCCCCTTCGAGCAATTAGTTCCATGAGTTCGTCGAAGGGCGGAGTGACCCAGGAGGAGGAAGGGCGAGCACCAAATGCCTTCAGCAGAACTGACTCATCCTCAGAAGGGAAGGGACTGCCAGTCACCTCTCTGCTTCAGGATCTCCAATATGTCCGAAAAGAGACATCTTCTGAAGGTGACTTAGGGGACCCTCTGACTCATCTAAGTCAGTATCAGATGTCAAGGATTCCTGTGGAGAATCCAAGTGTCTCCTCTTACACAATCTCTTCCTAGGGACTTCCTCGTGGGGAGCATCCGAAGAAGCCTCGAGGAAGAGGGGCACCCTCCAGGGGTGGCTGAGACACTGGTGCCCGGCTTGGATGTGTGCGTGGGTGCTGATGAAGACAAAGGCCCTTTATGGGGAGGAGAGGCTGCTTCCACTGATGTGGTTGTCTGGGTAGACAACACCTTCCTCATCAGGTCGAACGCTCCCGGGTCCCGCATCGAAGAGTCCCCGGTTCGAAGAAATGGGAAGAATCCCGACACGGGCACGAAGGCATCGACCCGAGGACGGAGCCGAATCGATCTGCGCCGAGGCCCGAGGGAGAGTCGGAACCGACGTCGGTTCGACTCGGCCCGGAACCAAGGACAGACCGTCGGCTCCGAGACTCGGTATCGGGTCCGACGGAGTCGAGGTGAGGAACAGACCGAGAAAGGGCGGTTCTGGACCCGAGGGCTCCACAATCAGTAGATCAGCCTCTTCCGGCTCCAAAGACTGAATCGGTCTCGGAGGAGGAATGGATGGAGATACAGGGAGGCCTTCAAGTTTCGACACCAACTGGGTGGAAACCGAAATAAGTTTAGAGAGGGCCGAATGCTCCAATAACTACTGCACCACGCGATCCACATCGACATCCGAAAGTTTGGAGGAAGAACGGGTCGAAGGAACCGAAGACGGAGCCGACCTCAATAAGGTCGAAGGAGGGAGCTCCATCACCGGTTCCAAGACTCGAGGCTCAGGAACCGATACCAGTTGAACACTCGGCCCCGAAGTCTGTGGAACCGGTGATCTAACCTTTGATGAAGAGCTCGGAGCCGATGACTTAGGCTCCGACGTCTTCGACTCCTTAGAGGACTTCGATGCCTGGTCAGAAGCATCCAGAGCCTCTTGGAAAGAAAGTTTCAATAGACCTCTGTCCATTAGTTTCCTCCGCCTATCTGTCATGACCCTCCCACTAAAAGAGTGACAGATGGAACAATCCTCTTGTAAGTGGAGAGGGCCAAGGCAGTAGACGCAGGAACTATGGTTGTCAGTGACTGACATTTTCTGGCCACACTGACAACGCTTGAAACCAGACTTCACCTTCTCAGACATTATAGGGAAGAAAGACAAATCCAGTAAACAGTCAAATCCGATAAAGTTAGTCAAATCCGATGAAAATTGTCAAATCCGGTAAAAGTTTCTTAACTAGGTAAATTTATGAAGGGTGTAGGCCCCGACAAATATTTAACCGATAATTTTAGATAACGGTACCAATAACTTAACGAGATCACTACACAATCATACAGTTAACACTGAAAAACATCAAATAGAAATAGAATCCTAATAAAATATAACAAAATAAAGTTATATCTTAGCTTAGACTCTCGAGCTAGCTCCCAACGATGCGTATGCAGCAGCGGCAAACTAGATCTGAGGTAAAGGCAGAGGGGGATTGTGGGTATTAGATTGTCTCGAGCTTCTTCTCGATGCAGAGCTTGCAAGAGGCCGGCACGGAGCCGAGGATCGGCTCCGAACCCATGTGTAAGAACAAACGGCGAGATTGAACACTATCACATTTTATATATATATATATATATATATATATATATATATATATATATATATATACACGGGTTTTACTTCATTTGGTCTACGGCTCATTTGGTCGACAACCAGTATTCAAGGCACTTAACAGGGATTTGCCCCCCTCCCCAATGTTGTGCGACCCTGGAGTTGTTATATATAGTTGGGGGGGTGGGGGGCACAGCCCCCTACAGTGAGGTGTGTGGGGGGTGAAGCCCCACACCTATTTTCATTTAAATGCATGAAAATACAAGAAAAACTACACATTGTAAACGAAAATAGGTGGGGGGCTGTGCCCCCCACACCCCCCTAACTATATACATCAACTCCAGGGTCGCACAACATTGGGGAGGGGGGCAAATCCCTGTTAAGTGGCTTGAATACTGGTTGCCGACCAAATGAATGTCGATCATATGGTCTGCCGTTCATATGAAGTAGACCCATATATATATATACATATATATATATATATATATATATATATATATATATATATACACAGACACACACACACACACACACACACACACAGAGGGAGATAGATAGAGCTATATAATTATAAGTATATATATATATATATATATATATATATATATATATATATATATACACACACACACACACACACACACACATGCTTTTGTGTAGTTTAACCCTGCCCCCTCCAACTATTGTATTCTTAACTTTAAAATAAGCCTAGAATTGCATTAACTATAGGACATTTACTAAAAATTGTATTAACAAATAGCAAATCTATGGCTAGCAAAATAAAGTGATAAAAGCTGGTGTAATTTAAGAGCTAAAATACGTAGCTTACAGCTCTAGGAAGCCCTAGGAAACCTTAACTGCAATAACTCCAGCCTAACAGCCTAACTCCTCCCCTGAACAACAACGTAAGTAAGGTTTCATATCTACCTACTGAAACCTGCTATTTTCAAACCCCTGGTACTTCCAAACCCTGTTGTCAGCATCCTCTTCCTCATGGTATGTTGTATTTAGTTAATGTTTGCCCTGCTTTAATTATAGTGGAAACAATAGTATTTACATGGTCTGATGTCTCCTTAAACGTATCTCTCTGCCCTGTTCATTTACAGTAGAAACGCCAGCATTTTGCTAGCCCTAGTTGGTGTAGTTAAAGCAGACACAAAAGTAATCACAAACCCTGCTGACTTTCTGAGTTGTAACTGTTGTCCTATTAACTTACAGTTAACAAAGTTTCCTAGAGCTGTAAGGTAAGTATTTAAGCTCTTAAATTACACCCACCTGAATGGGAGACAGCAGGCTGTTATTTGGCAGAACAAACTCTCTAACCTACTACCTAAAACCCTTGGAATACCACAAGGCTTTATACTAGAGACCCTGCTGTTTTCCAGCTTCATTAACGACCTATATACTGTCATCCCAAAAGTCAACTGTATCCAATACGCTGATGACTCTACCCTGATCTGCTCCGCCACATCTCCAGCAGACTTACCCAGTCCACCTTTAACACTACAGAAAACTGGATTTCTGAATGTCGTTTGATACCAAATCCCAAAAAAAACTAAAATGCTGTTATTCTCAACAACACAAAGGTCTCCTGCTTTTACCTTTACCATAAATGCAAATGATGGCACAATAATCTCCCCTGACCCTTCTACAAAACTATTATACATGTACACCAATCAATCAAAACCATCAATAAAAAACAAGGGTCACGTTACAGAATAAAAGCCTTCCTAACCTCTCCAGCCAAAATTGCCATAGCTCACTCTCACCTTCTTTCAACACTTCTGTATGCATCCCCTCTACTCTCTAATCTAAACAAGACTCTACTTAAACTCTCAACCTGCTATAACCACATCACCAGGTTTGTCACTGGGTTGCCTTTTAGGACACATCATTGCATCAATGTTAACCAGCTTGGCTGGCTTGAACTACCCAGTCTAATTCAGTATAACCAACTGATCATGGCTTATAAAATCCTTTATAATCTGGATAATATTCCTGCACTTAAAAATCTTATCACCCCTTATTACAATCCATGACATCTTAGATCCGCTAACAGACTACTAATTCAGACAACCAAAATTAACAATGCAGCTGGTGACTCTCTGTTTACAAACTCTGTAGGCAGATCCTGGAACTCACTTCCAGCTGACATTACTTTACTCTCCTCCCTAGGTCAATTTAAAACTAGACTCAAACACCATCCAGCACTAAACTGGCTATATCATTGTATCAAGCCTGGCTAACTCTCTTCTAGAATGTGTAAAATCTATTAATCAGCTACTGTTTCTGACTTTCACCAGGGATTAACTCTAACCTGTAGAACATCTTTATTCTTGTTTGCTTATGTACTCTTTGTCAAAATTATTTTTGTAATCATGTTTTAATGTTTCTGTTTACCTTGGAGATTTTCTCCCCAGGCCTCCGCTGAAAATAGACATGCATCCAGTCGGACTATCCCAGTTAACAAATGTAAAATAAATAAAAATAAAACATATATATATATATATATATATATATATATATATATATATACACACACACATATATATATATATATATATATATATATATACACATATATAGGATTCACTTTGAATCATCGAATGTTCAGAACATCGAAGTTATGATCATCGAGACCAGAACATCGATGTTCAGAACATCGAAGGTTCAAAATGAACCATAAAAAACAAGAAAAAAAAATCACAAACACTATGTTATGCTTCACCCTCCTGCACCCCCCCTACTTTAATATTCCAACTCCGCGATCGCACTACAGTGGGGTAAGGGAAATCTTATATGCGGTAGCGCTAAACGAGAGATTTCCCGTACCCTACCTGCAATGCCAACACTCAGATGGCACACACACTACTTGCAGGGCACCTTGCTGCCCTGCATACACACCCAACATTCCACAATCTCACTTACCTGGCACTTCCACTTTAAACTTTCGATGTTCTGAAGATCGATGTTCTGGTCTCGACGATCAGAACATCGATGTTCTGAACATTCGATTATTTAAAGTGAACCCATATATATATATATATATATATATATATATATATATATATATATATATGTGTGTGTGTGTGTGTGTGTGCGTGCGTGTGTGCGTGTGTAGATAGAGACACACACACACACAGATACATACATACATGGAGCTAGAGAGACATACACACACAGATACATACATACATACATGGATCAAGTGAAATTTGCCAACTCTACCTTTGGTTGACATTAGTTTAGCCAAAAAAATGAGGCAGATGGCTGACACTGCAAGACTGCAAGAGAACTATGCCCTTATTCCCAAGATTGTGCAATCTCAGAGTTAGTATATGTATTTGTCAGGGGGTGTGGGAGGTGACAGGACACTTGTCCTCTTGCAAATATGTTTTATGATAATGTTTCAAATTTGAAGTTTTGTGTGTGGTGAGATTGTCAGTTGGTGTGTGCATAGTAATGTGTCAATGTCTGCAAAGTTGAAGTTTTATTGTCGACTTTGTAAATGTCAAAATTTGGGTGTTTTGTTTAACTTCAGTACATGTGTATGTGTGTGTGTATTACACAACTACACACACACACATTTTATATATATATATATAAATATATATATATATATATATATATATAAATATATATATATAGAGAGAGAGAGAGAGAGACACACAGATATAGGTAAGCCCATGTTATTTCAGTAAGCAGTTGCATTCATAAATATACTCACCCAGTATGAAATGTATAAAGCTTTTAAATAATGCAGTTCTTACTATAGGTTAGAAATGATTTTCTACTGTGCTAATTTTGTAAGACATTCATGCATTTGGAAATTATGCCACTTGCTTCCAGAAGAGTTGATGGTTGACTCGAGTTAGCCTAGCACAAGGCAGAGTTTTGGTGGTTTTAGTGGTGGTAGTGGGGGAGATGCCAGCAAATGAATGACCTGCATAAGACTTCTTTCAGGATGACCAGTTAATTCTTTTTGCATAAAATATGAACTCTGTGCCTTACAGCTATTTTTGCTGCTATTAGATGAGGAAAACAAAGGTCATCTCTGTAAGATATACTGCGAATTAGACAGTAAAAGTAAAATATACAGCAATGCAACTATAGGTGAACTGTACCCCACCCTGAGACAGACCATCTGGAACCAGTAAAAATGTATTATTTATTTATTTATTTTACATTTGTTGACTGGGATAGTCTGACTGGATACATATCCATTTTCAACGGAGGCCCGGGGATAAAATCTCCATACAATAATGTGTTATATACAATACAATAGACAGACAATTTAAAGAATATATGAGTCAAATTGTTGTAAATATTCAAACTATCATAAATCAAACTGTTAATACAAATATATAAATCAGAAATTAGCACTAAAGTGTGGGACAAAAGACAGGCCGAGGAATTCATACAGTCAAGAGTTAGGTAGAAAAGAGCAGGTCATAAGGTAAAAGGTTAAATGGTGGCAGGAAGAATTATTAGAAGTATTGAAGCAGAGGAAATCATTGGGCTGGAGAAAAAGTTTAAGTAGTAATACTAATATAAAATAAAAAAAGCCAGTGAATATACAGAAACCACTCATCAGTTTGCACTCAACTGTATGAAGGCCTACTGTACTGTTCACCCATTGCATCATATTTCACTGAAAAACAAAAATATTTGTGTTAATCAGCTATGCCCACAGATACATACACATGGTAAGCAACTGTACATCCATTTTTTTTCTGATTTCTTTCTATATCAGAAGATTAAGTAAGACAGACAGCAAGCCCAAAGGTGACAAACCAGGCTGACCAACGGTGCTAGTGAGTATACAGATTACAAATGTCTATGAAATTATGCAGGATTAAGCAATGCATTCTGTAGCAATTAAAATTAAATTGGCATGTCCTTAACAAAAAGTACAGTTTTGTACCTACCATAAATGTAGATGTTCGAAGATCTACATTGCTGCAGTCCTTACATATGGGTAGTCCGCTGTCCTCGGTCGGCCCGAATACCAAAGTATTAGGCTGACGTCGGTCAAGGCGCTTAAGACTGAAATCAGGACGTCAGGGTACAAATGCGCATGACCGACGTCATATCCTCAGTCTTTTCTTGCCCCAGATGTCAGAAGGCCCTAAAAAGAAAGGCCAAAACCAAAAGACAGCAAAAAACAACCAACCACCCCTGAACTAATCATATTTACAATATTTACAATATTCACAACCCAAACTACACCACCGCCTCTAACTACAGAGGGGAAGGAGGGAGGGTAAATTGGACTGCAGCAATGTAGATCTTGAACATCTACATTTATGGTAGGTACAAAACTGTACTATGTTCTTCATCTCACATTGCTGCAGTCCTTACATATGGGTAGAATCCCAAAGCAGAGGTAAGGGAGGATGGCAAAACTATAAAGCATTAGGAGCTGCCAAAATGCCCTGTAAAATTGCAGTGGCAAAACCAGCCCTAGATTTAGAGTAAAGTGGAAGGTGGTAATGCTTAGAGAAAGTATGCACTGAACTCCAAGTAGCTGCCTCCAAAATATCTTTAGTAGCCACCCCTTAAAAAGCTGTAGAAGTGGCAGTAGCCCTAGTGGAATGAGGCCTAATCCCAGCTGGAACCTCTTTACCATGATGGGAATAACAGAAAGCAATACAAAAACCAATCCACTTAGAAATAGTTTGTTTTGAAACAGGTTTGCCCTGAGAACCCAAAGCAAAAGAAACAAATAACTGCTGAGACTGCCTGAACCCTTTAGTTCTGCTCAAATAATATCGCAATTGCCTGTGTATGTCCAAAGTGTGTAAAATCTTTTCCCCTTTATTTTGGGGGTTTGGATAAAAAGTAGGCAAATGAATAGTTTGGTTTAAAGCCACACTAGAAACCACTTTAGGCATAAAGGAAGGATTAGTACACAAAGATACCCTATCCTTATGGAAAATTAAGAAAGGCTCAACCGCCATAAGGGCCTGTAATTCAGAAACCCTTCTCGCAGAGGTAATGGCCAACAAAAAAGCAGTCTTCCATGATAAATATTTCAACTCGGCAGTAGCTGCAGGCTCAAAAGGTTGTAGAGTGAGTTTCTCCAACACAAAATTGAGATCCCAAGCAGGAGTAGGAGCTCTACGTGGGGTCTTATATTCTTTGCCCCTCTAAGGAATTGCTTAAACAAAGGATGAGAAAACAATGGTGGGTCACAGTCATAGTGAGCAGAAATTGCTGCAGCATGAACCTTAATAGAGGAGAAGGACAAACCTTTGTCCAGTAACTCAGTAAGGTATTGAAGAGCCACACTTAAATTAGGCTTAGAAACATCAAAGTCCTTTGCTGTACTCCAAAATAAAAATCTCCTCCATTTATCTGCGTACACTTTCCTTGTACTAGGCCTTCTGGCCTCCAAAATAACATTCAAAACTTGTTGTGGAAGCTGAGACCCTCCAGGGTTTAAAACAGAATATGCCAGGCTGTTAGATGTAGAGAGTGAAGTTTGACATTGAGTAAATGACTGTTCTCCTGAGACAGCAGGTGAGGAATCGAAGGTAAAGGCCAAGGAGGCTCCCGTACCAGACTTCTCAGTAATGGGTACCAGTGCTGTCGAGGCCAATCTGGAGCTATTAAAATCATGTTTGGCTTGTCCTGTCTGACCTTCAGGAGTACCTTTGGGAGGAGAGGCAGAGGTGGAAAGGCATACACATGAAGATTGCTCCAATTGAATGAGAGAGCATCCACTTTCCAGGCTGTGGGATGAAACCTTTTTGTGCAAAACTTTGGCAGCTGGTAGTTTAGTGGAGAAGCGAACAGATCTATGTCTGGAGTTCCCCATAACACTGTCAATTTCTGAAATACATGAGGATCCAATTTCCACTCGTGGGGATCCATAATTTGTCTGCTCAACACATCCGCTAAGGAGTTCTGTGCTCCTGGCAGAAACCTTGCCTGAAGATTTAGCTGTAAACTGAGAGCAGTCTCCCACAAAATCATTGCTTGTCTGCACAGAGGATAAGAATCGTTCCCCTTGCTTGTTGATGTACCACATGACAGTTGTGTTGTCTGTTAGAACCAACACCTGCCCTGGAAGAAGTAAATCCTTGAAAGCTATTAATGCAAATTGGACTGCTAACATCTCCTTCAAGTTGATATGTAGATGTTGAAGTCTGGCAGGCCACGTGTCTTCTACCCATTTTCCATTTAGATGAGCTCCCCAAGCTTTGTCTGAGGCATCTGTCGTTAGAATCTGACTCGCCTCTGGCCGGGTCACAGAGAGTCCCTTGTTTAGGTGACATTCCTGAGCCCACCACAAAAATTCCTTTTGAATGCAAGGTATCTGAATGACAGTGTCCATATCTTGGCAGTGCTGTGTCCATACATTTTTGAGATACCATTGTAGCTTCCTCATATGCAGTTTGGCATTGGGAAGTACCAGAATACAAGATGCCATGAACCCCAAGGCTTGAAGGACTGTCCTTGCAGTCAGCCTGGACTGACGAGACAATTGATGGAAGTAAAGAGAAAGATTCTTTTGTTTGTCCGGGGTCAAAAGGCCATCTGGGATGCTGTATTCAGTCTCACCCCGAAAGCACATGTCCTGAGAGGGTACTAGACTGGACTTTATTTCGTTCACAGAATACCCCAGGCATCTTAACACTGCTATCACATACTGTAAATGATGAAGAAGTTCGTCCTTTCCTTGGGCCAGAATCAGGCAATCGTCCAAATAAAGATAGATTTGTATTCCTCTTAGCCTGAAGAAAGCTATCACTGGAGCCAGAACCTTCGTGAACACTCTGGTCGCAGTAGGTAAGGCAAAGGGCAAAGCAGAGAACTGATAATGAGAAGTCCCAGCCGAAAACGCAGATACTTCCTGCAACTGAGCCTGATAGGAACATGAAGGTAAGCCTCCTTGAGATCCAGAGTCACCATCCAGTGATCTTTGCCCAGCAGAGGTAAAAGCTGTTGTAACGTCAACATTTTGAACTTGGGAATGTCCAGATATGTGTTGAGGACAGATAAATCCAAAATTGGTCTCCACGTGTTCCCTTTCTTTGGTACTAGGAACAGGCGGGAATAAAATCCTAGGCCCACTTCTGGCAGAGGGACCGGTTGTATGGCCCTTATTTGAAGTAGCAGAGAAATTTGTTTGTGAACCTCTAGTCTTTGCTGAGGAGGAACGTCCGGCATGCCTTTGAAAGGAGGCAAGGTATGGAAATAAAACTTGTAACCTTGTTGTATGATATCCAATACCCATTTGTCTTGGGTAATCAAATTCCAATTTTCCTTGAAGAGTGCCAACCTTCCTCCCAAAGGTGCTGCCAGGCAAGAAGGATCTGGCAGCTGAAAAGGTAGGTCATTGGGCCTGTTTACAAAAGGACTGGCCCCTGCCCTCACCCGAAGATTGTGCAGGTGAACTCCCTGTTCTAGGTCTGAAAGAGCTCTGAGCTCTGCCCCTACCACGTCTAGATCTACCCCTAGACTGAGAATCATAAGAAGGATACGTCCACCCCTTAGCAGGCCAATTCCTACTAAACTTGGAGGCTGAACTTGCAAAAATCTTTAACAGCCTGCATAGACTTAGCCTTGTCTTCCATTTTCTTCAAGACTGACTCCACAGGTGAACCAAACAACACATCAGACTGTAAAGGAGCATCCAAAATCCTTGTCTTAACATGGTCAGATAAATTCTGATCCCTCAGCCAGGCGTGCCTGCGAAGAACTGAACCAGTGGCAGCCACCCTAGACGAGGCCTGTACAACATCAAAACCACATTGTAAAGAATGCTTACCCACCTGTTCAGAAACATGCACCAAATCTTGTAATTCCTTACACTCAATGCCTTCCGCCAGAGCATCCACCTTAGACTTCAATTGAGAAAGAAGATAGTTTTGTTATTTCAACATATGAAACTGGCAATTCAAAGCCCTCATAGCTAAGGTAGAAGAAGTATAGACTTTCTTTCCCCATCTATCCAAAGCTCTGGCCTCTTTATCTGGAGGAACCGGATTTTTTACAACAGAGGCCTTGACACCCTTAGGTCCCTGACTAACAGTTTCTGGGTCCGCCCTAGGACTCTTATAAAGATATTTATGAGCCTCAGGCACCCTGTAATACCTATCCGGTTTAACAGGAGCAGGAGGCAGAGAATCAGGATTAAGTGAAGCCTCTGCAAACACATCTTCCACAACATCCAGAACAGGGGGTATTGCCTACGGCCTATGCTGGGGTAAAAGCAAAAATTCCTAAGCCTTTTCCTGGAATCAGAGAAGTCCTGACCTTCCCACTTAAAATGTTCCCTCATGGAATGAAGAGTCTCTGAAAAGAAAAATCCTCTGGAGGAGAAGCAGAAGGAGTCGAATCATCTGCATCAGAATCAGAATAAGGAGAGTACTCCTGCAAGTCTTCAGCCGAAGACTCTGAAACATCGAAGCCTGCTCAAAACTCCCCAACTCTGGCTCCACCCTAGGCCTCTTATCAGGAGGGGCAAAGAACCTCTAATCAGAGTAATCAAATCTTCTGCCATTTTAAGCATGTGCTTCTTGGGCACAGACCCTGCTGAACTAGGAGTGACACCAACAGAAGCTAAACCTGGCCTGCCTCTGGGAGAAGCCTTGGAAACAGAAGGAGAGGGCCTAACCACCCTAGGAAGGGAGGGAGCACAGTAACTTGAGAAGCCCTTCAGCCTGACCTGGCGCCTGAGAGGCCACATCCCACAGTAACAAAGTCTCGCCTTGGGACTCCAGAGAAGGCTCCGTCGGAACCACCGGTTCCACTGACGCCTCTAAAGAACCCGGCGTCCGGAGCGGATGACTCATCTTGCCTGGGTTTAACTGCTTTGTCTTTGCGCTTCTTGAAGAAGCGGGCGGAGAATCCGGCGGCATATTATAATTGCACCGCTTCAAGACCAGCCTAGCACAATCTAACCTTAAGCAATAGTGCGCTTATTGAACCTAGCACAAAAGCGACACCCAACAATGTCGTGCTCAGGCCCCAGACAAGGAATACACAAAGAATGATAATCCCTATGCGGTATCTGTTTCCCACAAGAAATACAGTTATTCACTTTTTCTGTCATCCGGTATAACACTGAGGCAAGAAAAACCAAAATATTCTAACGGGTACTTAGCCAACTTTGATTCGGTCTGAAACTCCGAACTCGAAAAATTTCAGAACGCCGAACGGCACTTGCAACGCTGCTTCTGCATCGGACCATGCGGCAAAAAAGACTGAGGATATGACGTCGGTCATGCGCATTTGTACCCTGACGTCCTGATGTCAGTCTTAAGCGCCTTGACCGACGTCAGCCTAATACTTTGGTATTCGGGCCGACCGAGGACAGCGGACTACCCATATGTAAGGACTGCAGCAATGTGAGATGAAGAACATCGTCATTCATACATAAATACCATACATGGCATAGCTGCAGCTGTGTCCCATAAGAACAAGTGCTGAGCAAACCCCAGAATGAAACTCACAGGGTAGAACCATAATATCAACAAGCATTATTACAAAAGGGGAAAAGAATTTTGACCAAAAATTAGAGGAGTAATTCTCAGAATGTTAGAGCCATCATCACTGAAACAAAACTCAGGGGCCTAATAAAATCCACCAAGGCCAAGTTTGATGGTAAAACAGCTACCCAAGCCAAAGACAACCACAAGGTATTTTTTAGTTCTGTTCATAATCTCAAAACAACAATGCAGCAATGTTATGAGATGATTTTGAAAGATATTACATACATTAAGGCAGAAAATATAGTGGCCAATAAATTTAGTTCTTACTTTACACATCTGTCATCCTTCATCTGTCTCTCAAGAAATACCTGAAACTGGCTTTCCCTCCAGCTATCACACACAAGACCAAGTCCTGTAAGTGCCATCAAAAATTAAAAATACTGCAAAAGTAGGTCCTGACAATAACCCCCGATACAACTTAACAACACTGTTGAATCTCAGCCTCCATACAGGTTTTGCACCAAGTGAATGGAGAACAGATACAGTCATTCCCCAGCATAAGGGATATCTTCCACAGATCCAAGCATCCAAGCAGTTACAGACCAATAAGTCCGACCTGCCTCATATGCAAAGCCATGGAATGACTTATCATGGAACTAATCAATCAGGACTTAGGGAACATCCAAGCACTGGAACTGTCTCAGTTTGGATTCATCAGGGGTAAGTCATGCTTACCTAACCTGGTGGATTTTTTTGAAAATGTCACCTAAGCAATGGATGAAGGCAAAACAGTATACACTGCACACCTTTACCTGCCCAAAGATTTTGACACACATTCCCACTCATACTAGAAAAGCTAAATAACCTGAGAAAAAATCCCTATGTCACCTGCTGGCAAAGAAATCACAGATAGGATGCAGGAAATTAAAATAGGGGGATTTAACTCAACAGACAAGTCACCAGTGGAGTGCTCCAAGGGTTCAGTGCAGGGACCTCTCTTGTTTGGCATCCACTCTACTGAAGTAAAAGCAAATACCAAAGGGCTCTGCCTGACTTAGTTTGTAGATGACTGCAAGTTAGGAGCAGTCACTGAATCCTAAAAATTACTTTACCATTCTAGTTTGTCCTATATAAATAAATAACTGGTGACAAAATCATGGGCAAACCAAATGCCAAAAATGTATTATTCTATCCTCTGGGGAGCCATCTATCCCATGGAACTACCACATTAACAATACACCCCAGAGAGTTGACCCAGTTGTTTGGAATTTGTGAACTTATGCGTACAGTGACTTAACTTTTACATGTGTCCATTGTTGTACAGAAGTCCTTCTATATTGGACAGCTTCTAAACCAAGGGTTTGTGTCTTGATCTAAGGATGTCATTGCCCCCCCTTTACTCAGGGCTCATTAGGTCTATCAATGATTATAATGCCTGCTTTGGCATGTATCTGTCCAGATGCATGCAACAACTGGAATGCCCACAGAGATACCTTACTAAAAGGGTACAAGTCCTAAACAGCATGTCTTACATTGACTGACTCAAAGCCCTGTGACTATACTCGATATCCTACAGACTGCTAAGAGGTGACTTTTGTCTGGCATTCAAGGCATCTTCTGAACCAATGTTGATGGATTTAGTGCACATCAGCAAGTCAAATGGCATCAGAAATACTCAGTCTAAGGATATAAACCTCTTCTGCTACATCAGCAGAATGGTTTGGAGGGATGAGTGTATTTCGCAGAGGATACCACAGCTATGAAACAGATTGCCCATCCATATAAAACAAAGTTCAATACAGTCCATATTCGAGCATATCTTGGATCTATGGATGGAATATAGAAATTTACCCCAGGAT
Organism: Protopterus annectens; assembly: GCF_019279795.1. Taxonomy (NCBI): domain Eukaryota; kingdom Metazoa; phylum Chordata; order Ceratodontiformes; family Protopteridae; genus Protopterus; species Protopterus annectens. Next base: position 277,528,045 of record NC_056749.1, read on the forward strand.
ATACACTACTAATGGGCAAAGGAAGCTCTTTAATGCTTTATCTCAGGCATGTGTCCCCTCAAATTATCTGTGGTATGATCCAGTTATTCTGATTAGGGGTAATATATAATTATCAATCTTGGCATAGGTAATGCCAATCTGTAACCAACTGGAATAACTTAGTTCAAGCACAAAGAGGGAAATTGGCTAGGCCTAAAATGGCCCTCAAGGGCAGCCATCTGAGTACTTACCTATAAGCCTATAATAGTAATCAGATTACAACTGAAGAAATATTGTAATGCCAATTACCTTTTCAGCACAGTCAATACTGGCACCATTTTGCAGAATATTTAGACAATGTAAAATGTCGTAGTATTTCATTCTGGGTCTATATTACATGACTGAAACCTTAAATTATTGGACACCTAAAGGTCGATCACGAAATATCGAACCCTTAACATCGAAAACGGCCGTTTCCACATTGGGAAACAATGCTGTTGGCTAAATAAAAAAAAAAAAAGTTTTAAACAGAAATGAAGTGGGGGGCTGTGCCCTCCACACCCTCCTAACTAAATAAACCAACTCCGAGATCGCTCTACAGCGGAAAAAGAACAAAATCCTGTGTGGAAACGTCTGTTCACAATTTTTGGACTTCGATAACCTAAGGTTTTGATCATGTAATAGGGAACCTTGCCTTGCTTATACCAGTGTATTAGATGCTTGGCAGACACTGTCAAAATACATATTAATGTAACAAAAAATTCTGAGTGTGATTATTGTCTTCATTTTCTCTCTCTTTTCCACATGTCTAGAGACCCCCAGGAGCAGACTGGCCAACATCCTTCTTGGTCAGGGAATGCTCATCATCATCATCTGCCTGCACAAATATATTGTCTGTCAGGACTGTGGCTACAGTCTAGTAGGCACCCAGATATAGCACAGCCTGAAAAGCTGCAAAACACATGAGCTTAATGAGCTGGACTGTGGCCCATGGAGGGCATTCTTTACTAGGAGCAAGACTTGTGGTTTCTACATCATCAGGGTCTATGACTGTGAGTTTATCAGGCAGACAGTGGAAACATTTCAGGTCTTACAGACTAGGAAAGGCATTGCTTCTACTCCTCAATGTCCTCCTCCTGTAATGCTCTCCTACACCCTTTTCTTTACTTCCTTCACCAAATGCCATCACATATACAAGCAAAATTTGCAAAAGGGAGGAGGGGGTTTATCTACTGACAAAAGCATATTACCTCTCCTCAGTTCTCCAACATAACCCTCTTGATACCTTCCTTCTGTTTGTCCCTTATATATTTTCTCCCCATTTTCTAGCAATCTTTTCTTCACATTTCATACGATGTGAAGTAGTAGTTAGGGTTTTCATTCAAGGACAACTCCACTGCCAATACAAAACCCCTTTATTTGCTTTTTTTTTTTTTAATAACTTATTCTGTATGGCTACACTGAGAGCCACTTGAATACCCGACACAAGTTCATGTGTGTTTGTGCAGTCATGCGCTCATCCCCAACTTAAAAAAAAAAAAAAAAATAGATGAAATTAATTAAGGCCTTTCACATTAACAGAGAAACTCTCACCTAACTAAACTATTTTCCCCATTTTAAACAGTTATAAAAAGAGGGCATTACTCCATTCAGTCTCTCTGCTGTAGTTGTTGCAATTGACTGGCACTATATGTATTTACATTTGGAGTGGCTACACTGTGCAGAGATGCTGATGCACAAGTACATGGTTAGGAACTATGAATATCATCCTATGTCACAACTGTAAGTATATTAGTTTTTGGGGGGGTTGTTATTTAAACTAGCAGCAATATGGCTGAGCTAAAATAATTTCCTATGTGACACCTAGCATTACACTGAAGTTTTAAGTGAAATGGCTAGTAAGACAAATTGTGGAGAAGGTGTGTCTTTATATTAAAACTCCCTTAGAAATGATATTGTTATAATGCTACTTTTAGAAATTGACCACCAACTCTGTATATCAACAGATGCAGTTGCAATTTTAATACATAGCTTAGCATTTGTCATGAGTTTTTATAAGTGGATTAATAATGTTATGTGGCTAGTTCACATTATATATATATATATATATATATATATATATATATATATATATATATATATATACACACACACACACACGTGTGTGGTCGCAATTCAGTATCCAATTTCAGGGATGATTAATATCAAATAATAGTTCAGTACCATTAAACAAGGTTTACATTACTTTTACAAGTTCTATATGCATAAAAGAAATTAAAAAATGACTATCTGCCCGGTGGGCTGTTTTCTAATAATAATACTGCATTGAACTACATCAATATCAGTCACTGAAGAAGATATGAATAAGGTAGCAGAATGTCTGCTACTGAATTTTTTAGATTTTTTTTAATTTGTCAAAAGCATATAACATGCTTGCACAGACAATGTGGTAATTTTTTATGCCGGTATCTTTTTTCATGTAAAATAATGACATCAGTAAAGTGTTAATTGTGTATCTTGGAACCAATAAAACAGGGACAGCCAGTGCAGTGTATAAACTTGAAAACAGAATACAGACTGACATCCAAGCCTCAAAGAGCCACAAATGAGCAGAAAAAAGATAAAAATAAAATAACTTTATTGAACAAATGCAATAAACAGCAGTTATGCGCTTTTGTCCTCAAGAGACTTCATCAGAACTGGATACAAGCCTATGTTCTCGTTTTGGTTACTTGTGCATCTTGATTAACAAGGCACAACAGTGCAAAATTAACTTTATTAAATGTACAGTTTTCAGATATAAATAGTGAGTCTTTTATTTTAGTAGTTAAACCTCATCCCAAGTCTGGTTACTTTTCTATTCATATAATCTGTTCATTTGGCCAGATAATAATACACCAAGCAGTGAGTGTACTTCCAAAAGGTTAGAATTGCTTTTTTGCAAGTATAGGAATCTGGTACCTGAAAAAAAATGCCCTCAGCAGAGAGTATACTGTTTTAATACTGTTTGTGATCAGTGGTGGGCATTTGTACTTAATTTAAAGCCACAGCTAGTTTCCTCCTCCAGTGTCCCATTAACACAGAGGGACACCATTTTAACTGACTACGGCAAGATGAGAGAGCAATAAAATCAAAATGATTTGTTTCTCATCCAAGATACATCCCTTATCAATTGTGTAGCAGCATCATAAGCATTTACTTGTTTTTTAAAGGGTAGATGTACTGTAACTTAATGTCACCAATTATCTGCTTTTACTTAACAAGGTAAGTATATAGCAACAGCAGTCAGTTTTGTGGCTAATAAGTGCAAATGTCTTAAGATCCAGATGATGATTCATGACACAGTGATTATGAGGATTCAGTTATCCAGTGCACATGTTCAAATATTAGCAGAGATCATTTAAACTCGACAGTCAGCAAATCAGGAGTCAATGAACATGTCTCACTGTATGTTGCTCTGTTTTTCTTTGCACTTTCTTATTACAAGGTACTGCTTTCTGGAAATTTTGAGGGGCACACTGAATAACTATATAAACAGTTTCAAAATTTGCAGCATCACTTCCTGGTCAATAAAAGCAAAACAACTTACAAAAATGTTACATGTTTGTACATGCTTGTTGGTACATGCATTATGGAAAACAAGAATGCATGACTTGGATGTGTATTTCTTTATTTCAGGATCTCTTGTTTTATCAACATGCAAATAAATTTCCAATTATGTCCACATGTCAAAATACTTTCCTCACTCAATGAATACAGAGAAAATGCTTGTTAATGCCAAAGGGGGAAAAACAGTAGGACATATCTTAACAGAAAAATGAAAAAGACAGCTAACCTAGTCAGGACATTTTTTTACTGCTTTAATAGAACACTTACAATACTGTTCAACTGACTTACAACATTTTGTAAAAGATTAGTCTCTCAAAGTACTATAATACATTTCTGCTAAATTAATAATGTTAAGCTTGCTTGTCAAAAATGTTAGCATGAAAGTCATCCAAAAGGAAATAATTAACAAAGATTAACTGTTAACACGAAAATAATTATATGGATCCAATAATATTCAAAGGTGTTTTCTTTTCACTTAAGGATCATACTACATTTTATACAGGCAAAGCATTTTTTTAAATTAATTTTGGTTGCATAGTACAATTCTAATCGTAGCTACTAATTATCATGTCATTTATTGTTGTACTTTACATGCTTATATTAGCAGTTCATCAGCAGTGATTCAGCAAGTTTTTGAGAAAGTACTGAACAAAAACGTATAGAAATGGGGGCATCTAAACATAGCAGATCAGGTATACTCAGTAGTAAGACTGAATTTCCAGGACTATTTGTTTTTTTATAAATTATATATAGTATGCAGTTATGTAGTTTAATGAACCATAAATTCATGAGTATGGTTTTATGCATCTAGAAAAAAATTAATTTTGACTCAAAGCAGTTTCAGACGCACTTTTTTTTTCTTTTTGCAGGATCAAGTCTCCTGTAGTCCCACACACACACACACACACACACACACACACAAACACACGTCTGTATGTTGGTATTTATATATGGGAGCCAGTAATTATGTTGAATGTCCTTAACGCTGACATCTGTTTAGCTAACACTACTTGTTTAAGATCACTACATTGCAGAGATTGGGGAATGTGCCCTTTTCTTCTACTGTGGGATCTTGGCGGTAGTATTGGAAATTAGTAGGGCGGTGTGGGGAGGTATAGCCACACTCACATGGGGGTGCGAGGGGGTTTGCTTCCTGCAAAAAATAATGTTCTTAACTTTTCTTAAAGTTGCTCACTTGCATGCTTTGAGGTTATTTTTCAGCACATGTGTAGTTGTGTGTCAATGTTTTGTTGTCTTTGTCTCAACATTTAGCTATTCCACAAAATTTTAGTACACTTAGAAATATTGGTGTGTGTGTGTGTGTGTGTGTGTGTGTGTGTGTGTGTGTGTGTGTGTGTGTGTGTGTGTGTCATGAAAGGATGAATACACCAAATGGTAGAATACAAAAGTGAGAATGAGTTACCACTAAGTGCAAATCACAAGCACTGAAAACTTCTTTCCAACTAAAAGCCCTGTATCAGGAAACCCTAGCTACAAAACTGAGATCAGTTGGCATCTTGGTAGTGGTATTTTTAAAAGGTTTTCAGTAACCTAATGTGCAGGTATGGGGTTACAGGCAGTGTTTTCAACCAAAAGGGTATTCAACCTGTTGAATTATACCAGCATATGAATACATAAAAGACATTGGAGAAATGTGCATTTTACATTCATGCTGAAAGTGGTTTCAATGATTTCAACCTCCAGTAAATGTACTCACTGAAAGTGCCTTTGTAAAATTGTTAGGCTCCCACAAGAAAATCTCTCACTTGCCCAATCTGTATGGATTAAAGTTGCATAGCTTCTTAAAAAGCATTTTACTTCTTAACAAGTAAAAACATGTTGTTTGATATCTATCTGAAAACTGATGTATGAAAATTAACGTGAAATTTAATATTGTTTTGAATTAATTATGCAGATAATGGAAGTAGTTTTATTCTTTGTTGCCAAAAGAATTTAGTGCAGAATTCTGTTTTATAAGACACCAAACAGTGTCATTCTCTTTTAAATCTATTAATATTGCAGCAATATCTTGATAACTTACCTGTTTAGTATATAAATGTCTGGCATCCTGTGAGAATTTTCATGCATTTTTGTGATGTAGATGAATGACTGAACAATTCAAGTAGGATTTTTTTTGAACTGCTGCCATTAAAATATTTAGTTAAGATGTGTCTCGCACTCTTCCAATAAGAATACTGTTTCTCCTACTCCTTGCTTTGAGATCTGGAAACTTTTTACTTGTATGTTTATAGTAAGTGAACAATTGCTTTGTCCATTGAATGAATTTTATGAGGGAAAAAAACACAGATACAAGGGGAGAAACAGATAGTTAAGAACTATGCCCTCTGCACATATGCATGTATGCACACACAACCATAATTTGTAATCACTTATATGAATGTACACCTCAGACATCTACTTTAGATTAAGTGAGTGAATGAATTCTCAACCCACTTTTTCCATAAACACTCCTGCTTATCAACCCCCTTATCCATCCAGTCACACAAACACAGTTGTATTTTTTATATATGGATCTACTTTCATCAAACATTTTAATGAACATTACTTACCCAAGCTGATTCCACCAAAACCTCTTTTTAACTAAAGCATGGACTGACAAATTCCTTTCCCTGTGAAAGGAAACACTTGGCCACCATGGTGAATTGTGCCCTCTCTTCCCTTTAGTGCAATCTTGGAGTTTGTATATTTAAGTAGGGGGGTGGGGGGGTGCAGACCCCCACTTTAGTGGGTTTAAGTTTGCTCCATTTCGGTTTGTTACCATGGTGGCCAAATGGTTCGGTAGTAGATCCATATATATATATATATATATATATATATATATATATATATACATCCACACCAGACCAGTTAGTATAATGGCTTAAGGTCTTCTCCTATATACAAGGTTGATCCTAATCTCTGGCCAATGCCGTTTGGCATTTACATGTGTTCTCTGCATTTCTGTGGGGTTCCTCCCACCTCCAAACAACATGCTGAGTGCTTAATTCTCAAACTCAACATTGAATGGAGTTGGGGGCAGCAGCACAGACTCTACATGGTGCCCTATGGGGGAAATGTTGTAAAGAACTTTGGGCATCTACTGTGGTGCACAGTATCCTCAAGTTAGAAGATCACGGACCACAGCCTGCACACTGTGGTACCCGATGGTGTAAAATATGGCTCTAGGTGATTTGATTATGTTGACAGATTTTGCCAAATGGACATGGGTATTTGCTGGTTATAACTCGGTTTAGGACCTGGCTTAATCCAATCTATGCCAGGGACCCATGCCAATGGTAGAAGGGGCATATGTTCCCTTACTGGCCAGTGTGTACCCATCATAAAGCCCAGCATCCCTGGGTCAATAAACCACTGCCCATTTGTCTAACCTGGGTTACCTGGGATAGCTCTGTTGAGTGGGGTCTGTATTATATAATCGAAGTTTTTAAACTTTGAATGCTATAATATTGACCCATTTTTTGTCAAAAACTAAAAACAGCAAAGCCATGGAACTTTGAAATCTTACCTAGGGTAAGATTTCAGTTGTCAGCTCCATGGCTTTGCTATTTACACAACTGTGGTGGGAAGGTTATGGACTGGGGTACGGTAAGTATGCGAATGGAGGTTATGGACCGGGTTAAGGTAAGTGTGGGAAGGAATCGGGGTAAGGTGAGTGTACGATAGTAAGGGACTTTAGGATTAGGGAGCGGGTAAGGTATGTGCATGATAGTTAGGGATGTTAGGGAGTGGGTAAGGTGAGTGTGCGGTAGTTAGGGACTTTATGGTTAGGGTTAGGGAGCGGGTAAGATGAGTGTGCAGTAGTTAGGGACTTTAGGGTTAGGGAGTGGGTAAGGTGAGTGTGCGGTAGTTAGGGACTTTAAGGTTAGGGTTGGGTTAAGGTGAGTGGATAGGTAGTAGTGTAAGGTTAGAACTATGGTTTTGTGAAGTGTATGTGTGTGGTTTATTTATTTTGGTGTGCTTGTGTTGTGCGTTTGTGTTTTGGAACAGCAAATGTTTTCCCTGGGAAAAATTTGCTGTTCTGTATGTTCGATATTTTGTGGTTTAGATGTTTTAGGTACGATGAAATAGCGTTCGCTATTTAAATCATACAATAGGGTAATATAAACGCGTTGAGTGAAAGCTGTGCTAAAGCTGCCGAACATCAACTAAGGATTGCTAGACTTAATATAGATTCACTGACAGGATGGAGTTTGGAAGTGGATGACATAATGGTACAGAGGAGGCTGGACATCCTATGCATCCAGGAAACAAGATGGAAAAGCAGTGCAACAAAACCATTTGGCTTGGGATCCAGAGTCTACTACTCTGGAGGAGGACAGGTAAGAAATGGTGTGATAATTGTGGTGAGAGAGAAGTTTCAGAAGGAGTGAGAGATATCATCAGAATTAGTGAAAGACCTCATAGCAATTTGACTCATCTTAAGGATAGGGTAGTATTCATAATCTCAGCAATATGGCCCCCAGCAGGGTTGTGATACTGAGGAAGAGAGTGCATTCAGACAGTAGTTGCAGGACCTAATAGATAAAGCAGGATAATATCAATTGGTGTTTATATCTGGAAAGATAGAACAGGAGGACTGCCTTTGTCTACATGGGTGGGCAACAGGAATAAAGAAGGAAAGGCCATTTTAGACTTGTGTCTGGCAAATGGCTCGATAGTAGTCAATACATGGTTTACAAAGAGAGACAGTCACACAATCACATACAAGAGGGGTCAACATGCAACTCGGGTAGACCTTCTCTTAGTAAGAAAAGGGCAATGGGGTAGAATCAGTGATTACAAAATCATTCCCAATGAAACAGTCGGCCCACAGCATAAACTACTGGTTGCCAAAACCAGCTGCAAACAGTGGTCAGAGAAGGCTATAAGGTCATCAGACACCATGCTGAAGACCTGGAATTTCTCTGAAGAGAAAGTACTACAGTTCAAGGAACTAGTCAGGGATCTAGCTCCCTGAAAAGAGGAGCAGGTCTCCAGCACAACAAGAGGAGGAGGAAATAGGTGGAGTTGAAGAAGAATGGCAGTGACTCAAAACAGCATGTGTGAGGAGTACAGGACACATATGTGACCAAGCCAAATATTGGAATAAGGTACATAATGAAAGCTCTTGGTGGAATACAGAAGTCCAGGAAGTCATGAAAAAAAGGAAGCATGCAAGATCAAGTGGGAGATAGAAAAGATGGACCAGGTGGGAAGGAATACTGCTGGCTAACAGAGAGGCTAAGAAAGGAGTTGCAATAGCAAACAACAGGCATTGGAGGCACTGTACCAACTTCTGGAAAGTGACTCAGTAGGTGGCACAAAGAAACTATATCAGGTTACAAGGCAAAGACAGAAAGATAAAGAAGACAGTCAGATACCCTTCATAAGGGATGCCAGCAGCAACTTGCTTACCAGTTCACAGGACATAAAAGGCAGATGAAAGGAGTACTTCCAGCAGCCTCTGAATGAAGAAAATCCCTCAGAAGCTGTTCAGCTCCAGAAACACCCTACAACGAAAGAAATGTTGGAGCCCACCCTAGAAAAAATAAGAACAACGCTTAAGAAAATGAAATCAAGAAAAGCAGCAGGCTCAGACGAGGTCACAGCAGATATGATAAAGATGCTGGGTGAGATAAGGGAGAAATAGCTCCTGAGGGTACTCATAGCAGTGGAGAGAGAATGGCATATCCCACGACTGCAGAATAAGCACACTCGCGTAAGTGTATAACAACAAAGGGGACAACCAGAAATGTTGCATTTCAGAGGTATTAAACTCCTCTCACATTGCATGAAAGTTCTGGAAAGCATGGTTGATAAACAGATTCAGAGTACTAGTAAGTAAGCTAGGAGATGAGCAGTTCAGATTCAGATTAGGACGCAGCCCAAATGACCCAATTTTTTCAGTGAGACAGATAGTTGAAAATAAGCTAGAGATGAGGAAAGAGCCCAACTGGGTATTCTTAGCCTTGGAGAAAGCATATGACAAACTCACAAGAAAGTTCATTTGGGGAGTCCTGTGGTGCTTCAAATTCCCAGAAACATTGGTATAATCAGTCCAGGATATGTACAAAAATCCAATGACTCAATATGAACAGTGTTTAGTGTCACAGAGCAGTTTCCAGTGGTAGCATGTGTGCATCAGGGTTCATTTCTGAGAACACTGCTGTTCAGACTGGTGATGGATTACATTTGCAAAAAGGTCGGAGGGGACAGATCAACAAAGTCGTTATATGTAGATGATATGGCTTTACAGGCAGACTGAGCAAGAACTTTGGCAAAGGATAGGGTAATGGAATGCAAAACTGAAGGCACTTGGGATGAAACTAAGTATAGATAAGATAGTGATTAACGGCAGCAAATTGGGAGAATTCAAAGAAGCTCAGAATTGAGATAGAAGGGAATATAGTGGAACAGGTTAACAGCTTCAGATATCTGGGAGGGGTGATTGAGGAGAATGGAAGTCTGCATGAAGAGGTTAAAGCTAGAATCAGAGGGGCTTCAGCCAACTGGCATAAAGTGTCAGGTGTAATCTATGTCAAAAGAATGTCAAAGCAGCTGAAAAGTAAGGTGTAAAAAACAGTGGTGTAGCAAAGGACTCTCATATGGTACAGTACAGACAGAGCAGATGAGGAAGCTAATGGTGATGGAATTGAAGTACCTGAGAAGGATGGTAGGATGCACACTGTGGGATAGATGAAGAAATGAGGACATAGAAGAGGCCATAGTAGCTCCATTTGCAGAAAAGATCAAAAAGAACAGATTACAGTGGTTTGGGGATGTGCAGAAAAGCAGAAGACCATCTGGTGAAGGTGATTTGGGAAAGACAGGAAGAAGATAAGAGGAAATGAGGGCATCCAGCAAAGAGCTGGATGGATCATGTGAGAAAAGATGTAGAGCAGCAGGCAGGAGTTTCGAAGAAGGCAGGAGTGTAACAGAGGGCAACAATTAACACGACACCCCAACTCCATGTAGAAAATTAAAAAAGGGGGTGGATGAATAAATCTTATTTTCCATATTAAATATCCTGAATTCCAGTAAGTCATTTTTTATTCAATTCATCTATGGAAACGTTTCAAGTAGACAGTTTTTCTAAATATTTTCAATAGCCTGTTAGACTGGTTACAAGGCAGTCAAGTTCTTCAATATTAAAGCTTTTGTCTGATACATCTCCCAATTTACAGCTTTAATAGTGTTTTTTATTTCTGGAGTAATAGTTTAATCCTTTACTTTTAGTACTCTGTCTATTCATGGAATCATTTTCTTGTTGTATTTTAAAGCAGGAAACAAAGGATTTAGACAGTTTACAGAATAAATTAAACAAATATTCTACAAATAGGCTGACTCCCAAACCATGATTTATAAAGTGTAAAATGCTATTTTAAGAGCTACATTTTTTGCATGTCTGTTTTAGTTAAAATAGGTGAAAACATTTGCATATCAAAATGTTAAATGTGAAATAACACCATAACAGTAGTAGAAATTATGATGGTGCTGTAGGACGGTAAGGAAATGCCACTACTTCTTTGTTAGCCTTAATCTCTCTCTCTCTCTCTTGCATTTCCCCAGTTTTTGCTAAGAACTAGACATTTTATACAAAATATTGGCAGGTGAGATGACTGCTTATCCTTTTTAATTGCAGCATTACCCTTCTCTACCTAGCAGGAGCTTTCTTTGTTGGCATTCCCTCCGAGGCATTTCTCACTTTATATTCTGTCTTTTTAGTACTAAGTCACTCCCTTACCTGTACATTCATCTGACACTGCTTGATGCCTCCACTACCTGCACCTAATCAGCACATTCAGTCCACAGAATGAGCACTGGGTATCCCTGGTAAAGGTGAAAGCCCTTGTGTGCATTTACTTCTGTCCAGAAAGCACCAGCACCCCCCCCCCCCCGTTCAACAGCAGTGATAGTCAGATAATAAGGAACAGGCCAGCTTTGAGCAACACAGTGCTTCCTTCCTGAGAGACATGTATATGATACATACATGCATTACTATCTGAGCTACTTAATACATTGCAATGCCTGGTGGAATGTTCCCTGTAGGTTCAAGCTCTTTGTGCTTAATACCTGGGGCACCCTTTAGGTGTCACCCACATAGTGAGACAGACTTACCTCCCACCATTAGCAGCAGCTGCTAACTCCAACTCTCCTCAGCTCTTTCCCCTCCATTTCCTTCAACAGAAATCAAACGCAATTTACCTGTGCTGTACTACAGAGGTGCCTTTATAGTGTTGTTCTATCTAGTACCAATAACTTCAGCTTCATTTTACTTTTGCACAAATAGAAATCTTCACAAACTCTTTCACTTCTACTGCTCTGCATATATGCATAACTTTTCACTTTCAAATCCAGTTTCACTCAGCAAATGAATAATGTAGCTCACTAACTTCACAGTGTTTGCTATTATGCCTTAATTCAATCGCACTTCCTCACTAGATCCCTTTGAGCTGGGTCTTAGTGTTCATAAACATAGTACACCATATTGTAGTAAGGTAATGTCCTTGCTTAATGAGAAACACATGGAATTCATAAACAGTAGGCAATAGTGCACATATGTATACGCTGAACTGTATATGATACTTCAGCTATATAGAAAGGATACTCCCACAGTACCATGTTGCACCAATGCAAACAACAATAGCACTTGATACCTCACAGACATGGTGCTCGTGCCAAACATACAGGCTATGACAGCGTTGGAACACATGCCTTGTTTATCCTATGAGGCCTCATCATAAGAAAACGATCTCATAAAACTGTATCCCATGCAAGAAGAATGTACATTCTATTTATAGTGTGTGGAGTTTAAATGAAGTATAGACTAACAATGGACTGGGCTAAGAGGTTAAATATATTTATTACAGATAGAGACTGAAAACAAATCTGACATTACCAACATTGCTGGAGTCCCAAAGGTTAAGGAGTTTCAGGTGGAAGTTTTAAAGAAGTGTTTTTATAACCATATAAAACTGAGTTTAATTTTTCCCAGGTATTTCAAGTCACTTCTAGAGATGTTCCAGGGTTAAAGTAGGGTCATGCTTGTACATTTTTTAGGTATGTGAGAAACTGAAAGAATTTAAACAACAAATGGCAAATCTGATGCAGTAGTTGTAGGCAAATCTTTGTTAGACGGGCCCTTTTTTGGTTAGGTGTGCTGTTGCAAGTTAAAGGGAATTTGTTCAGGTGCAGCTAGCTTACCTAGCACCCGTAGCATTCTTCTGTATGGCATCCCTAAACAACTGAGGAACAAAAAATGTTTTGTGATTTGATGGGTGAGCCAGTTAGCCAATCAGGTGGTGTGGCTTGCTTCTACTACCACCCCCACATGTCCACAGCTGAGAAGCACTTACAAACAAAAAAAAAAGCTTTGTGATCAGTTACCTGCAAATCAGGTTTTGTTTCTGTGCCATGCCCCCAAAACTCCTTCCTCAAATATTGCAAGCATTTGCTCCACTTTAGACTACTAATAGAAGGCTGCAGTGCTCAGGTTTGACTACAAATACAATTCTGGCTTTTAAAAGCTGATAGTCCATTAAAGAATGATCAAATCAGGATTAGATTGTCACAACACTTTGTTCCTAGGGGCTTTTGCAGTCTTTGCCCTACCCTAGCTAAATTACTGGGTGCTTCAGTTGGTGATAGGCTGCATCAAAGAAGGCAACAGCAAAAAAAACAGAGGCGGTCAGAGTCCCTTACAACAGAGGAAATACACAGAATTATTTTGGCAGTAGCTAAAATTGAGTAAAAATCACTGATGTTAAAAAGCAAATGAGGAGAGAAAAGAAGTGGCCCTCTTGGTTACAACAACATGTGGAACAGTGACTCTGAATATTGGTAACTGTTACTAAGGAGATATGAGGAAACAAATTTATAGGGAATGGATTTATGGAGGAGGACAGATGCAGACATAATGCAGCCACCAAATACCTTTGATTATGGAATTTAATATGATAATCATACCTTTTCTTTTTATATTATTTTTATGCATTACAATTAAGATGTTCTGATTTGCTTTCCATGTAGATATTGACATTGTAGTTATGTTAAATAAAGATCTTTTGTATCAAGACAAACCTGTAACCTTTCAAGTACGAAATTATCACATGAAAAAGAGAGATACCCAAAACACCCTGCCAAATATGTGTAGTAAGGGGGGAAACAGGTACATGAGTGTTGTCATAGTAATCATCATAAACAGACAGATGATGACTGTAATAAAAATGTAGCAATTATAAACACACTGCAAGAACAGCAATAAAATGAATCCACTATAGGCAAGCATCCTAAGAACTAAAACAAAAGATCAGGCCTCGGAAACATCAACAAGGAGAGACTTGCATCCTATGTAGAGGCCATGGCAGTACTTTACCAGTCTTTGTGGACTGCTGTGTCAGAGGAAACTGCCATCTTTAAGGCCATTTAAGGCACTGTCTTTAGGCCATTCCGTTGGGAGCATCCAGATGGATACAGAACCCTCAGTGAGAGGGCTGGCAATAATGTGATAGGATCTCTTGTAAGCAGTGGCAATCAGAGTAAGAGGCTAGTTGGCATGAAATGTGGAGACTTACACAAACACTTTGGCAAGTTTCATGGAAAACTGTCATTTGTAGCCAGTACGCCCTTGTGATATTTGGTAGGTACTCTTTATTCCACTGCATTGGACAAACTCGTTGCTGAATGTCTTGCTCATTTTCCCATGTACCTAACAGGAGGTCTTTGAGCTGAACCAAATGCTGAATGTCAGATGAGACAGCCCACAGCACACCAAAATGGACTGTCATTTGGAGATCCTACTGCTTCTGGAGGTCTCAAACACACAAAAAAGGAAACACACAAACTTTGTCTCCTACAACAGCACCTATACATCCTTACTATGTTAGGCTACAGCTATTGATACAACTACCTCCCAACAAGCACCTCACCAAAGCAGAAAGGAAGTGGGAACAGTCACCAAACATAGCAATAAAGGTGGCACATATGCATTGGTGGGGCCAGTAGCACAACATGGCAATAAAAGTATCAAATGCATGGAAATTAGGGCAGTCAAGCAAAGTGGTAATAAAAGTGGTGCATGCATACAAGTTAGGGCAGTCATACAATATGATGATAAAATTGGTGAATGCCTCTGGGTTGGGGCAGTTGAGCAGATTGGCAGTAAAGATGGTACTTTTGCTGACAGTAGTCATGTAATATGCTAATTATAGTGGTGAATTTATCAAAATGATCCTAAATTATTTGTCTAGATGCCACTGTATGGCTGACCACTAATCTGCCCACGATATACACTTAGGTGGGGGGTATTTCCAAACAACACTGTATATATTGGGAGGGCATGGCCAACAAAGTAGTACATCCTCAGTCCATATTCACTCAGTACTTCCTGGATCCATTTTAATGTCTTTTGCAATGGGTGCTCACTTATTGATATCCAGACCCTAGTGCAAGCCTGAGAAAATCAAGTTGCCATTCATGCACACGCTTGTGTGTGTGTACCCTTCACAAGATGTTTCTTGATGCAGTCTGATCTGTATTTGTACTCTGTATTGCATATTTATGGTATGCCTGCAATATATAGGTTTGTTCCAGATATGCCTCCTATACATAGGTTTCTGTGTCACCAACAATGTGCATGCTTCACCAAGATATGCATGAAGCAAAGATGCTTTATTTCATGAGGAAATGTGACAACCTTAAGTCCACAGTGCATTCATGCACACCAAACTGTATTTAAATCTTACTTCCATGACTCTACACACACATCCCTGTTGAATTTTGCTCTGGAGTTGCTAATAAATAAGAGATGACACAATAAGTAGTATTTACAATTTTGCATTAAAATGTGGGTCCATTGTTTTGCTTCCAGAACTGCTCAAACATCTGTTCCTGTTTAAACTACCTATCTGCCAAATACATTTCTCAGTAACATGAGATTTTGCATTTACTTACACAGGCTGTAAAAAATGCAAAATAAAATTTACTGCCCAGGAGTGGTTTATTCTCTTGGAGGCCATCCATAGGAATGTCTAGTTCCTGCTTGGTCAAAGAACGATTAGCATAGCCAAATACACTAGATGGACATGACTGTAGGTGCCCACATGGGAAGTGGCCATGGAAAAACTAAAATAATGCCAAAGTGAGGGTGCACCTCAGGGCAATACTAAACAGAGGGTGAACATACTTTTGCATACCTTGATGGATAATCCTCACCTGAGATAAGTTGCTAATGATGAAGAAAAGTCACTGTTGGCCTTAGTCGTAGAGGTATCCTTCACAGGTAGGCTGGAGATGGTGAGCTGTACAACTGTGCCATTCATTGTTCATTACAATATTGCCATATCCAACACAAGTGTTCCATTGTCTGTATTGATGGAATACAATTACTGCCATTTGTCCCTCCACAGAGGATGCTAGCAAAGGCGCATCACAGGATCTAGCTGGATGCCTGCACTGGTCAGACATTAGGACTGCACTGATATGCATGTTTATATTAATGAAGCAAATCTTGATGGTATGGTAAAGATAAACTGACACTGAGACATGGAAGAGCTGGCTACCAGAGGGGAGGGATGATTAGCCCATATATGCTACATGTTCTGATGATGCCACACTGGGACAGACATGAAAGGCACATTCCATTGCCAGATGTAATGCACCAGAGCTGCCAATGGTGATAGCAGCAATGATACCTTTTTCTTGGTGTTCTCATGGAAAAAGCAGCAGTAGTACCTATTAGAAACTCCACCGCAGAACAGTTTGACGCACATTTACATCATTTCCTACTCAATTACATTTAAGTTCATATATGTTTACTAGGCTAATGACCACAAGGGCCTTTTGAAGCCTAGCCATGCATCCTGAATCTCTGATTACTTCTGCTACCCATGGTAAATGTAGGCATGGGCCTGGGAGATTAACCATTTATAGGTTACCTGTGTCCATTAGAAACATAGGTGCCAAACCAGGGATAAATTTCTGGTTCCCCATCTAAATGTCCAAGTTGCACTTGAATTGGGTTAGGGAGGAACTCTGCTTCACATGGATGGAGAGCCTGTTCCATAGACGGAGTAGTCCCTGGGATACATACCTCTCTCTCCATCAGGTCTTATTTATATCACAGGCAAGGTTTAAGTCTTTCGAACAGGTAATTCTGGTTCTGTTTGTTTTGTGGATATGCAGGAGGTCCATCAGTGGGATATGACAATGCCCTGTATGCCAGGCATAGATCTCCCCTCAAAAGCCTGTAGGAAACAGAATACAGGGAAAGGGCCTTGAGGCGGACTGCATAGGACATATTACTTATGCCCTGTATTCTTTTAGTGTGGAACCTCTGAAGACATTTCAATTGTTAGATATTCCTGGTTAGGCACATACTAAAGGGAGCATTGTACTCAGTGAGAGGTCTGATGAATGCCGAATACAGTGGAACAATGACTTCCTTAGATTTAGATGTGATACCTTTGTTTATAAGTTGCACAACATAGAATGATTTCCTTACCACTGTAGACACGTGCTGATCAAAGGCTAGATTACTGTGTGTCCTAAAGGCACTGACTACTGGGACACCTCTTAGGGGTGTGATGTCAATATGATAGTTTCCAGGGATGGATGACTTCCCAAAGGCTACTATTATGCATTTCTTGGCCTTTACGTTTAGTCAACCACTCTGACACTAGTTGTTTGTGTCAGCCCCTCTGGTAGAACATTTGTCTCAGTGTGAGATTCAATGACAGCTCCTAATTTGCACTCATCTGAAAATTTAGCCAGCCAGAGACCACTGACACTGGCCTTGACTTCTGAGAAGTAAATGCCAAAATTGAGCAGTCCAAGGACTTATCCCTGAGGGACTCCATTTGTGACCTACCACTTTGTAGAGGTAGACTCCCCAGTTCTAACTTCCGGGGTCCTGTCTGTGAGCCAGTTGGCTATCCACTGAGTGACATATGGGTTTATACCCAACTTCTTGAGTTTGTCAACAATGCCTGAGTGAAGTATTGTATCAAATGCTGTGGCCAGGTCAAGGTAGGCAGTGTGAATGATTTTTCCCTCATCCATTGCTTTGATGACCTACTCAAAGAAGTCTACCAGGTTGAGGAGGCACGAGCCCTTGACAAAACCAAACTGGGTTGGGTCCAGTGTCTGTAGGTTTGCTATATCTCTACTGATCATCTCCATGGTAATTATTTCTACGGCTTTACATACAAGACTAGTGACACTTATGGGTCTGTAGTTTTCAGGGTCTGTAGATGGCCCACCTTTGTGCAGAGGGATGACTGTTGCCTTTCTCCATTCATGAGGCAGGAAGCCTGTTTGGAGGCGGCAGTTATATAGTAATTCCCGAGGACCTGACAGGTCATGTTTCATGCTATTTAGAAGGCATCCTGGGATATTGTCTGGGCCCATTGATGCAGTGTTCTTGGTCTTTAGAGAGAGCATTAAGGACCTGTTCCCTAATGATCATGGGGGGGTGGGTTATATTTGATATTTCCTAAGGAAAGGTTGAGGGGGAGAGAGGAGTAAAGCTGGAGCTGAATTTATCAGCCAGGATGTTTGCTATATCTTCTGGCTCAGTATAGGTGGCTCCATTTACAATGAGCTCTGAACACAACTGTGTATTGCCTTTGAGGTTGCAGCCATAGCTAAAGAATGCTTTGTGGTTGCCCTTGGCCTAGGAGGCCAAACGTACCTTAAATTTGGCTTTGTTAGACTTTATTTGTCCTCTGAGTTATTTTCTTAGTTTAATGAGAGTGTTTTTATTCTGTTGGGTGCTGCACCTCCTAATTTTGCCATGAGTTTCTTCCTCCTATTATACAGACTGATTTTGTGATTGTACCACGGTGGCTTGTTTTTTGAGTTAATTCGGTACTTCTTCCTGGTGGGTACAGCTGCCATAATGCAGCTATTAACAGACTTGCACAGGGTTTCTGTGAACAGTTCTGTATAGGCAGAAGTGTTATCAGTGTTTATGGGGGCTTGAAATTCTGCCAGGTTCTCAATAGCAGGAAGTTAGCCTTAGAATAGTTCCTGAATATTCCAGGTTTAGCTGGGGGTTCAACTTTTATTTTTACTTCAAATGAGACAATTTTGTGGTCTGCCCTTATCAGGAAAGGCATTACAGTAGGGGATGTGCAGCAGTCTCCCATTTTAGTGAGGATCAGATCCAGTATGTTTGCACCCCTGGTTGATGTATTGACTATCTGGTCCAAGAAGCTTGTGTTTACAAAATCCAGGAATCTCTCTGCATGTACGTTTGTTGTTGTACAGGATTCCCAGTTAATAGTGGAGTAATTAAAGTCACCCATGATTATGGTGTTGGGTTGGATAGTTAGTGTTTCTAATAAGTTTAAATACATGGTATGGGTTTCCTGGGTCATAGAGGGGGGACCTATAGCTTGCAAAATTTTCAAACAATGTGTACCTGTTCTTACTGATCTTTTTCCACAGTCTACAGTATACAAGTTCTGAATGTACTGCTTAGTTGTCATATGATATTAATTTTGTATTCTTGACATGTCATTTCCTATTTAAGAGTTTATATTTTACTCCTTATATCATGCTTTACTAAGACCCAGGTTGCTCCTGAAAAGGATTTTTTGGACCAGTATTTTGACCCAGTTAGCAAAGTCTAATAAAATAAAAAAAGGAAATAGTGGATAATTACAAAAGTCCATGGTTTCACAGGTATGTATGGTGGCTGCCTCATCTCAGTTTTTTGCTTCTTTCAGATAACTATAACATACAGGTTTTTCAATGAAATTCTGCGCCATTTTGATATATTTTCTAAGATTTAGGGGATTTATTTTTTTGTTTCAATATATTTTCAAACTTGCAGTTTGTTTCTGCTTACAATATTTTTTCCTCGGCTTGCAAATGGTATTTTGAGCATAGAATTGTGTTTTGGTGACAATTTGTTGCCTTCATAAAAATAATGATTTTTCGTTTCACTAGGGTATGCTTACTAGAATGAAAATACCTCTTGTGGCCTAGTGGGACTTTTTTTTTCCAGTTTTTAAATCCAGGTCCTCTCAACTTGAATAGAGAGCAAGCAATGGTATCTGAATGACTAATGACTGCAAACTGGCCAACTCTTATGGAAAACTTATGATGCAATGACTTCTACAATCCCACTTGATGCTGTATACTGTTAGTTCTGCGAAGGTTCAGTTACTCTTTATAGGCACTTTTCCGTTTAATGCTAAGATAATGACATTTAAATGCCAACAGGCAATCAAGCTGATATGACAAACTGTCTAAGCAAGACAAAATGGCACTGCATTCTGTATTCACTGTATCCTTAAGAGATTATTAATGCATGGCATTAAATATTTCACAGGCCTTCGGTGGAATCTGCAAGTAGTTTTAACTTACTGTTCTTAAATATCCTTCATCTGTAACTTTTGCTCTTTCTGCAAATGTTTATTTTGGAGATAGAATTAGTCAATTAAAATTTCAAGAACAAGCAACTAAGCTTAGAGAGTTAAGGCCATACACATTGCAAACATACCTCAAGTCAATATACAATAGTTCTAGGTAATTTGGCTAGTGAGCTTATCTTGATAATGAATGTATTATTTTTTGACTTCAGGTTTAGGTTTAGTAGAGGTCTACCTCTGAAAGGAGGAGTCAGCTGAAGCAGTGCTGACAGCTCTGATAAATTCATGAGCTGAGACACTGTACAACAAATGACACATAGGTTCATAGATTAGTACTAGGCTAACTACCCTTTTGGGCCATTTGAAGCCTAGTCAGTTACCCCATGTAAGAATCAAACCCTGGACCTTGTGTCTTTAAGGTAAACACCTTAATCATTATGTTATCCTCCCACCCATAAGTGAGACATATCTGCATAATGGAGTACAGATAACTTGTACACAAAAGTGGTAGTAAGTAGTTGCGTGACTGTATGTACACAAACACACGTTTGTGCGATGTATGTACATATGGGTACACATACAAGCATTTTGTAAAATTACTGCTGTCAAGCCTAAAAAGGCAGAAAGAAGTTTATATTCTTTGTCAACAGCTGCAGCATAGTCAGAAATTTAATGCAAAAAATGTTTTCTTGAATGTATCTTTGAATACGATTATAATTTATTTAGTTTTTCAAGTATAGACATCCTATGTAAATAGTTGGTTTTGTAATCTTTGTTTTTGGAATTGTTGCTCCACTTTAAGCTTTGACTATGTAAATATTTCTTTGATATACATACTATATATATGTTCATGTTTCTGAAAATCAATAAAAAATTTATTCAGTATAAAAAGAAAAGAAATTTAATGCGATAGTGAAACAAGGGTCACAGCAAGAGGCTCTCCTGTTCGATTCTCGACTGGAGTGCCTTCTGTGTGGAGTCTGCATGTCCTCCTCACGGCAGAGTGGTCTCCGAAAGACATGCGTGAATGGGTGTGCCTTCGCTGAAGGTTGGGCGCCGGGCTGACAACTCGGCACCATAAAAATCTACTGCCAATAATTAGTGGACTGGAGTTCCGCTGTGGCGACCCCTAACCGGGAAAAGCCGAAAAGACAAACAAGTGAAACAAGGATATAGATGGAGAAGAATGGCATCAAAACCCTTTGAAATAATACTCCTACAATATCTCAAGCTGTGAATGTATAGCATTGGAACAGAACATCATATTCAAACTATATCCAGTCATTTTATTGTTGCAAATAGTTTAAGGATTCAATGAGGGCACCATTCAGGAACTGAAATGTGTACAAATGTAGTGATTCGGCCAGTTTAATGTTAAAAATCATCTGAAGGCAGAAAACATTCTGGCCCTTAAACTTGCAAAACATATATGATTCTAGTCAGGAGCTAACATTCGTTATTCTGTAGTCATTCATGATGGGTAACTCCAATACTTGTACTGAAAAGTGTTAAAATGGGCATCTGCTTAAAAAAAAGAAAAAACACTAATATTTTATCTAAACCTAGTACTTTGCAACTGGAAGACATTCACAGAATTCGTAGGATTATAGGAAGTTACTAGGCTATTGGCCCTGAGGCTCTTACAAGCCTAGCCAAAAATTTAGCCCATGTTCCAACAAGTCAGCACCCTATGCCACTGTTCATAGGTAGGTACTAGGCTATTGGCCCTGGGGCCTATACAAGCCCAGCCAAAAAGGTACCCTGGCTTTTGCCACCCAAGAAAATTATTTTCCTGTGCCACTGTCGAGCAGAGCCACAGAGGTGATCCCCGGGGTGAATTTCCTATTTCCCATCCAATCATCAAGATTTTTCTTGAAGAGTGCTAATGAGGAGCTTTGTTTGATATAGATAGGTAGTTTATTCCAGAGTATGAAAAGTCTCTGGGACAGGAATCTATCCCTCCGGCATGTTCTGTTTATTGTGGTGACAAGGTTTAGGTCCCTAGAGCATGTAGCTCGGAGGGATTGGGATTTCTTTAAGTGGAGCATGTCCAACAGCTCTGGGTTTGACATAGCTTTGTATGTTAGGCAGAGATCACCTCTGAGAAGGCAATATGCGATGGAGTAAAACTGGAGTTTTTTGAGACAGTCTGCGTAGGGCATCTGTTTGAGGCCGGTAATCCTCTTTGTGAGGTATTTCTGCGGCCTTTCCAGTTGTTGAAGATGTCTTGTGAGGTACATACCAAAAGGGGCGTTGTACTCTATAATGGGTCTAATGAGTGATGAGTAGAGGGGAACAATGACCTCTTTTTTTCTCGATGAGAAACCTTTTGTGATGAGGTGTGCCACGTAGAAGGATTTCCTGACTACTGTGGCAATGTGATTATCAAAGGAGAGACTACTGTCCACCTGTGTCCCAAGGTCTCTTATCACACTTTCGGTGTTAAGTATACTACCGCCTATGTTGTAGTTCATGGGTACAGAGTTTTTACCAAAGGCCATGACAATGCACTTTTTGGCATTGAGCTTGAGGCCATGGCTTTGACACCAGCATCTGTCTCAGTGAGGCCCTTTTGTAGGATGTCCACATCGTTAGGAGTTTCGATTATGGCTCCTAGTTTGCAGTCATCTGCGAACTTCGTTAGCCAAAGACCTTCTGTGTTAGCCTGTACTTCAGAGAAGTAGATACCAAACAATAGAGGACCCAGGACTGAACCCTGTGGTACTCCACTTGTCACTGGTCTGAAGTCGGATTTGGAGTCTGCTACTTTCACAATGTGGGTTCTGTCAGTGAGC
This sequence comes from Protopterus annectens, assembly GCF_019279795.1. Taxonomy (NCBI): domain Eukaryota; kingdom Metazoa; phylum Chordata; order Ceratodontiformes; family Protopteridae; genus Protopterus; species Protopterus annectens. The sequence continues at coordinate 277,550,804 of NC_056749.1, forward strand.
CAGCTGGCAACCCATCTTGTGACATAGGGATTTATACCTAGTTTAGTGAGTTAATCTATAATTCCAGAGTGGGGGATGGTGTCAAAAGCCTTGGCAAGATCTAGATAAGCTGTGTGAACCACCTTACCCTTGTCTACGACTTTGGTGACTGCTTCAAAGAAGTCTATCAAGTTTAGGAGACATGATCTGCCTTTTACAAACCCAAACTGGGTGGGATCCAGAGTTTGGAGATTACCAATGTCTTTGTTTATATGTTCCATGATGATACGTTCCATGGCCTTGCAGACCAGGCACGTCAGGCTAATGGGGAGGTAGTTCCCAGGGTCCATGGTGGCTCCCCCCTTGTGGAGTAGGTCCAGCAGGGACATAGGTGGAATCCTAGGGGTGTATTTTCTGTTCCCCATTCAATTATCCAGGTTGCGCTTAAAAAGGTTTAATGAGGTACTCTGCTTTACATGGAGAGGGAGTCTATTCCACAAAAGAGTAGTCTCTGGGACACAAATCTGTCCTGCCAACAAGTCTTATTGATGTCACAGTCCAGGTTGAGGTTTTCATGTGGGTTACTCGAGTGGAGCTTGATGTATGGATATGCAGCAGTCCTATTAGGATGCGGTCTGTGATTGCTTTGTATGCCAGACTGAGGTCACCTATGAGGAGTCTGTAAGAGACTGAATAAAGGGGCAGGGCTTTAAGACTATCTGTGTAGGGTAGATGTTTGAGGCCCTGGATTCTCTGGGTGAGGAATCTCTGTGGTCTCTCCAGCTGCTGCATGAGCTTTGTGAGGTACATGCCGAAAGGGGCATTGTAGTCAATAATTGGTCTTATAACAGAAGACTACAGCGATCTTGGATGAGATACCCTTGCTAATGAGGTGGGCCATCCACAAAGCTTTCCGTACAATGGAGCCAATATGGTGTTCAAAAAACAGTTTGCTATCCACCTGGGTTCCCAAGTCCTTCACTACTGATTGCATGCTTAGTGCCTTATTATCAATGTAATAATTTGTGGGGACATCATTCTCCCCAAAAGGGATGATGATGCATCTTTTGGAATACAGTTTGAGGCCCTGTTAATGGCACCAGTCATTTGTTTGGGTGAGACCCTCTTGGAGGATGTCCACATCACTAGGGGAATTGATGACAGCACCCAGCTTGCAGTCATCTGTAAACTTGATTAGCCATAGCCCACAAGATGTGGCCAGCACCTCTGAGAAGTATATCCCAAACAGCAGAGGCCCCAAGACCGATCCTTGGGGTACACTGCTTTTTATGGTTCTACTACTTGAAGTGGCTTCCCCTATTTTGACTAAGTGAGCCAGTTTGCTACCCATTTGGTAACATATGGATTTGCAGTTAACTGAGCTGATTCTTGTGTTTTCTTATTACACATAAGTGATCTGGACTACTTTGCTTTCTTTCTGACTTTTCATAGTAGATTTCACACACAGCACATTCTGTCTTTTAGAAGCCATTATACTGTTCATTCATCCATCATTCCACCCTTAACTTATAAAAGACGAGTTGAGCAATTAATTACTTCTCTCCTAAGTGGCCTTAATTTTTTGGTGCCCTGATATCTGTTAAACTCCCTGTTCCAGTCTCTATTATACTGAAGACTGCAGAATGCCACTCCTCATATATGTCTTTCTTTGTCTAACATTTCTTTTGTAACCTAACCCCACCTTTATTTGACATATCTAACTGTTATAAAGTAAAATTCATTGCATCCTATTTCAAATGCTACTTTACAGCTGGATACTTTTTCTTCCCCTTTACCTGTAAGGTCTTTACAAAGTAAGATACTCTGCAATCACAACATACTAACACTTAGCAACGTAAAGCACTGCATCTATTCAGTTCTCATATTTATTATGAATTATATTTCCTGCGGCTTTTTCAAAGCTTCATTACTCCTCAGAACATTCTGTACATACACTGCTTACTTTATTGCATTTTTATGTTATCTAGATACAGTTCTCTGAGCCTTTATGTTGTTCTCTCTATTATCTCCCTAGGGTATACCAGCACGAGATGGCATGTGGTTTCCTTCCTAATAACTATTAAGTTTTTCTTTCTTAACAACTAAGTTTTGTATAAGTACCAATTCCAGTAAAAATGTAGGTTGCCTTGTACCAATTGCTGAGATTTTAAGTAATTTTCTTCCTCCAGCTGGTTGCAAAAACTTTTTTTTTCAAGACTTCACCATTATGATGTGCTTGCACACAGTCTGAAGCAAATCTAATTTCTTTGTTCTAATAAATGCTTTTAGGATATTCCCTTAATTTGAAAATCATAATCACCTGTTCCTCATCCTGTTTATTGTAAACCTACAAAAGAAGATTAACCATATAAAATCTTAATTGACACAAATTAATGCATTTTAAATGAATAAAGAAAAGAAGGCTCTGATTTATTTGATACTGTATAGCAGAAGGGGGTCTATATTATATTCTCAAAAGCCGACAATGTCGAATCTGACATTGTCGACATGAGAATAGCGAAACTGCAGAACATCGAACAAGTAAACGGAAATCTCTATAAGGGGAGAATTCCATTTACTTCAATGTAGTGCGGTCTCGGAGTTGGTATATTTAAGTAGCGGGGGTTGTGGGGGTGCAAGTGGGCTTGCCCCCCCTGCCTACACCATTTATTTTTTATTTATTTTTTTTGTTTTTATTTTTTTTTCTGACCATTCAATGTTTTAGCAGTTTGATCACTAAAGGTCGACCTTTATTGATTTGAACTGTTAAATATTCAATGTTCTAATATAGACTCACAGAAGGAGTTGTAGAGGCATACATAGTCATGTTTACTGCCATTTCTTGCAGCTGGAAGGAATGTACACAGGAAAGCATGCAGTGGCATCACATTTGAAAGGTGTATTTTTTTCTGATTAACTGACATAAATGCTATTTTCTCCAAACTTAGATTTCATTAAACATAGCATGAGGCTCGGGACTCTACCAATTTAAGTCTGACTTTTGGAGGTTTTAGATTGCTGCTGATAGATATATGTGTGCATGCGTTTTTATATACATATATCTCTACTTTGTTTTTATCAGACTACAGTGACAATATATACTACAGTTTTTAGATATTTTGTTTCTGCGTTACAAATGACATTTAGAAGAGCTTAGGCTTATACACAGTGCTACATATAGTGTGTGCACGAATGCATGCATGCAGTGTATTTTCTATAAACATGATTGGAAATGTAATGCTTTATATCCTGTTTCAGATCCTTAAAGGTGCAGAAAACTAGTTTTCTGTTTCTGAGATGTTGAAGTGGGTATATGTGAACCTTTTATGATAAACAACATTGAATGAGTAAAAGTACTATTAGTAAAATATATGGAGTAAAGCCAGTCAGTGATTCAATTTATGTTGCACTACAGCTTAGAAGAGAGGATGTTTTCTCTTCGGAAACCTTTTTGTGTTTTGGAAGTGCTATACATTACTCATTGATATAGTATTAAAGCTTACTCCTAGAAACAGAAGAAATTCTGACCTGCACAGAGACAAGAAATCTGTTTCTCTTTTAAAGTCATTAAAGGGCAGCTCCTCTATCTAGCTGCCTTGCAGTTCTCAGTTGGATGGACAAGGAGACAGATAGCAATGCTTGCCTCAGATTGCATCCATTATATTTCTAAAAAAGGGTCACAAATGGAAGAATGGCACACACTCACTCACAATAAAAGCAGCAGAGGACACATTCTCTGAAATGACTCCTAGAAGGTCAGTCCGTGATTAGCATGCCAACTGCCAAGTGCCAGAATGACATACAAATGAGCATTCAACTTCACCTCTGTCTCAGACCATTTTTCAGTTTAAATGTGTTGCATATCCTTGGCAGAGTAGAGCATAGCAGAGCAGGTTAAATGTTTTAGTCCCCTGCAAAACAACTCTAACTTTTAAATTTTATTAAAATGTTTACAGCTAAAACTGTGTCAGTCAACTGAACACTTGAGAAATATTTTGAGTCCACCCATCCATAAGAAGAAACTAAGCAAAAGGGCAGCTTGCTTTATTCTGCAGAAACATGAAAAAGTTGCATCGTACTGGCTGGTAGGAATAAAAATAAAAAAAACACACTTTTTATTCCATTTCTATTATAAAATACTTTCCTTTTGACTTGGCTTCTTCAGAGAGTTTCAGAGTTTCCATTTTTTTAACCAGGTAAATCCACTGGACAAATTGACCTTTTTCACTGGCAACCTGAGAGAACTGCCTGGTTATGTCTCTTGCTCTGAGTCACACACAAAGCAAATGAAGGTTGAGAGAATTACACCTTTTACCCCGGAAGTAGTTCATTAACGGTTCAGGGCTTCAGTCCTCGCCACAGCCAGACTAAATTCAGAGATTAAGACCACAAACCATTTATACATACCCTTCTAAACCACTCCAGAGAAGAAAGTTCATTAATAATAAATGATTGGGCATACCTAATACCATGTTATTAAAATAAAAAAGCCAGTTATAAAAATGACTAAGAATCCTATCAGAATCGAGAATGAAGTAGACTAGGACAAAACAAGGAAGATGATCCAAATTTAATGAACTGAAAGGAGAAACTGAGTAATCCTGAGAAGAACAAGATCACCAAGAACGAATCATAACCTTAAGAGAGAATCTTAAGGTGGGGTCGGAGTGGTGTGGTACTCGTCCTACTGGTATGAAGGAGTCATGTGAAGGGGAATTAAAATTACTAAAATTAAGTGTAGTAGAAGTGTGAATCTGTTAAATGGTTGACTTAAAAATAATCTATAAAAGTCAGGATGGGAAAACTTGTGCATCTAGGATGTCAATCAAACTGATAGTTAAGACTGTGTGTGAGAAAATAAATGCAGGTGCAAATGAAAACATAGGAAAAGAAAATTCAAGTACTCTGTACAAACTATGTGGTCTGCCTTTGCAAGAGGAGGTTATGGGTGACTCTGGGACAATGTCATATCAGTTTAATTAGGGACTATTAAAACCTTCTCTAAGCAAGCACTTATAGGTTAGACAAAGTAATACCATGTGCCACGTATACAGAAAAAGGAATATGAACAGCTTGCCTTATGAAAGAATCTAGAAAATCTAATAGCCAAGGCGTATGTGGGGTGAAACAATGTTATATAAAGAAATCCAGTAAAAGAAATAATGTAATAAAGGTTTTGAAGTAGGAGATATATACCATTAACATACTTTATTATCCAAAACATACTACTGATTTCAATGAAACACGTATGCTATTGTAAGTGAAAAGCAGAACAGCTATCCTTAACTAGGAATGCACTATATGTTCCACCAGAGCTAGATGTGAAGGAGCTGCTGATGCAAAATTAAGTTAGTAAAAAAGTCAAAGAGCAAGCAAGTAACAGTGGGAGGCAATGATCTTGTTATTGTGCATCTTCCTAAACAGACTGTTCCAGGAAATAATGCATTTATGCCACTCTAAAGTCAACCATTTTACAAAATAAAAAGCAGATTAGTAAAATGAATAAATATATTTAAAAAACTTTTGGACATGCCCTGCCTATAAAAGGCCACTGAAAAAAAAATAACCTACAAAGAAAAAGATTACCAAGAGAATGAAAAAGGTAGAAATAAACAATAAAAAGGTGTGATGACTATCACCCAGTCAGCTTTAGAAAGAAATGGGACAATTCAGATCAATTCAAGACAGATGAATCAGAACTGAAATTTTACATAATAATTAATAAACGGATAAGGTATGCAAGCTTTGCTGCATATAATTACAAGTCTAGGAAACAAATAAAACCTGACAAAATGAAATGGATAAGCTAGAGAGAGGTCTTTTGAAATATAATGTATTGACTAAGAAATGTCCTAAATAAGGATTGTAAATCCAATATAAAAACAGCAAATCATTTATCTGATAAACTTCTGGGTGAGGTAAGGATAAATTGAGATTTTTGCACCAGTTCTACTATGAGCCACTGACTTTTACAAAGCCAGGACTCAAAATACTAAAATGGCAAAACACAGAAGAACAAGCCCCCCCCCCCCCATACATACAAACTCCACTGTCTCACAAACTTAAACAGGGGAGGAATCACCCAATGGGAGTGAATCATTGCTGGCGCACACAGATATCACACCTGCAATGATTTGCTATGGAGAACAGTGTTTGGTGTTCTGCCTTCTGATTCTTTTGTTTTTTTTTTCCTGCAGGCAACTAGATCTTGGGAAATTTCACCATGGCCAACTGTAAAGAAGCCTTTTGCATCTTATGGCATTGCACTGTATTGTTTATTTTTACTGTTACTATGGTGAATTTCACTGAGGTTGTGCATCAGTTTCAAACAGTGTGGCCCCAGAAACAAAATATAAATCAATACATATGAAAACTTAAGAAAAACAAATCCCTGAAAGATATATATATATATATATATATATATATATATATATATATATATATATATATATAGTCTACCTAAATGATACGATTTAAAGGTATAAATTAGAAGAAGCAATAGGGTATACCTAAGTCAATCATTACTAGTTAAGCAAGTCACAGATAATAAATTATTAAATATGCCAACTAAGAAGAAATTGTTTACGAGTCTTACAGAATTAATATACTTAAAACTTTGTAACGTACAAACACCTCAACTACTGCTCACACAAAAGTATTCCCTGTTAACAGATAAAACAGAAGAACAAATTGACACCAAAGTGGCTTGTGCAAGCCCTTAAGGCTACCAAGCACTGAGATTCCACATAATGTTTTAGTCATGGGTGGTTCCATAGCAGGGCATACCAAAGCACAACTTAATAAGCTGAGCAAAGATGACACTTGGGTTCCTCTCATGTGTCAGTTTGTCATGGCACTCAAGTTACTTAACCTCCAGGTATGCCTGCAGCATGGTCATTGCCCTCCTGGATCTGAATGACCTAACCTCCTTCTCGCAGTATATCATCACCATGAATAATGCCACCATACAAACAGATGATGTTTGATTTCAACAACTGATTAATTTATTCCTGTCATCATAAGGGGGATCCACGGTGAGACGTGGCTGACATTCCTACATAATTCATAAGGGATGGTCTGTAAATATCTTCAAAGAGCTTCTGCAAATTTGCCAAGATATTTTCTTCTTCATACTGGCTTATTTGTTATAGTCAGTGTCATCCTAGCAAATTTAAATCCGGTCTATACTAACAAGGATCTATTCAATGTTTGAAGTTTAAGCAAAAAGACGTTCCCCATCAAAGCCTTCTTAACCACTGAAAACATGGGCACCTGCATTGCCACAGACAAATGGTTTCACTGTTGTGAAGACACTCCTTCTATACATGGTTTTAATTCCTGTAACTGCTTCAGAACCACCAGTGAGGATGGCCCTGTCTGTGTCCAGGTGTGCCAGTCTAGGTGTATTCCCATCATCTCATGCCTACTCCAGCAAGATAAAAATGTGGCGTTCATAACAGGTGCATTCACGTGTCATCATACTAAGACTGTCATAAACCACAAAGCCCACGTTAAAAATTAGAATTCCTAATCAACAGACTGAACACATTTGCTTTGGGTGATGTCAGCTTTCAGATATCTATCCACTTACATAGGTCAAAAACAACAAATATTAACAGTTACCCAGATGTCAACAATGCTTACCATCTAAATCAGTTAGTTCTTACTCTTAGTAGGTGCTCAAACTCTCTACATTTTGAACTCACAGATATGATAGCATTATGAACTATGCCTGTAATTATCCCATCCCTGGTCAAATCTGAACACTGTAGCATAATTCTTTTTACATACGAGCACAGAAAAAGTGCAATTCAATACCAATGTCATCACATCCTGGTTCTAGCTTATGATCTTGCATTTAAATGCTCTGACCAAATGATTACCATATAGCTGACATGGACATATTTGCCACTGATTTTTTTTACTCCCATCAAAGGTCATTAATTGGGGTCTCTGCTCTCATTCATCATAAATACAATACTAAGTTCGGAAGCAAAGCCCTCTGATAGAACCAGAGCATCAATAAGCTCTAAATTAAGAGGAGGGAAATAACTGCTTTTCTTAAAAAATAAGCTAAGATCCACCCACTCTAAAAGTGTGCTCAAAAAATAAACAAGTGAGTAAGGCAAAAGTTCAAAGCCACCAAGGCCAAGTATATGCTGAATGTTGCTACCACCTCCAAGAGGAACCATGAATACATCATTAACCAAGGAATCTCAGAAGCAACACTTCACAGGATACTTAGTCAATATTAGACAGTACCACCTACTCAGACTCAGAGGTTATTATGAATATGTTTGTGGCTAAACTTAGTTCAAACATCTCTACTTTCATCACCACCCATGCTTTCCTTCCCACACCATCTAATCAACACACTCATTAGCACAGAAACGAGTATCAGATGACACTTCCATTGCAAAGGATATAAAGCTGCGTGTTCAGACAACATACAAGGATGTTTCTGGGCTGGTATGAAACACTGACTTGTAGACTAAATTAACCTGAGCATGTCCACTTGTTATACTCCTGAAATCTGGAAAACAGTTGTGGACCCCCCCATGCAAGGGCGGCCCAGTCATCAATCATAGGAAATACAGACCAATTAGCAACACCCACCTCATATGTAAGATAATAAGGAGATTGTCATATAATTTATAAATAAGGATATTGGTAGCTTACAGTCCCTTGGTCCAAACCAATCTGTCTTTATGAAAGGCAGTTTTTGCCTTCTAAACTTAACATGAAAGAATCTCAGACTTACAAAATGAAGGCATATCGGTACATACCACCTACCTTGACTTGGTTAAAACCTTTGATACTATCCCACACTATGGATTTACTGATAAAATGACCCAGTTAAATTTTATTAACCCCTAAATAATTCCCAGACTAGCAACCCAGTTAAGAGACAGATCACATTCCATTAAGGTAGGTGGCACACTTTCCTCAAAAAGACTGGTCACCAGCAGCATCTACTAGGGCCCATTCTGGGAATATTATTCTTTGGCTCACGCTTGTTGGTAACAGAGGTTTCTGGCTGACAAGTTTGATTATGACTGCAAACTCAGAGCAGTCACAAACACTCCAGAAGGTATCTATATCCATCCAAGATGGCTTAAGCTATAAAAGTCCATGGTATCGCCATCATGGTGTAAGCACAATAAGAATGCAATGCAAAACACTGCCATCTCTGAGAAAATATGGCCTGCTCAAGTTATCCCATAAATGACATCCCAAAAAAACTGATAGCATCATTAGAGACTCTAGACACATTCAGTGGCAAACTTTCCTTCCAACAACACATATATGTAGATAGAAAGCCCTTTTACCTAACCCAGCTAATTACTAAAGAATATGCCCAAAGTCCAAGGACATTATAGCCCCCCTTTACTCCATCATTGTTACAAATAGAATGTTATGCAATGACTTCAGCATGTATTGATCCAAGCACATTGATCCAGAAGAAAACGCCCAATGTCTCTTTCTCAAAAAAAAAAAAAAAAAATGGTCTGAGTTCTCGAAGCTGTACAGGATATTTAAAATTACTATCACAGTACAGTATCCCCTATTGACTTCTGTGTCGTGATCTATTTCTAGCCTAGAAGGTTGATGACCTAGAGCTGCTTTACCTTCTACACCACTATAAAAATGTAAACACTGCAAATACCCATTCTAATATAAGCAGGACATATTGTTGAGATAGATAGATATTCTCAAAGGATCCCCTACCTTTGGAATAAGCTCCCATTCCACATCAAGCAAAGCAAATATCTAATTTTAAATCTAATGTAGAAGCCAGGATTGGTAACCATAAATTTCTTCCATTTCAGACCCCTTAGTGACTTAACAGCAGGAACAAGTAATCTGAAGTAATTAGACTCCAACTAATTGACTACCTACAATGAACCTAGGACGTTATGAAGATTAAGTCAATCACATGCCCTAAGTTATGCATTGCAGAAGTAACAACATGTAATTGTCCAAAGCCTTTCATGAGACAGCTAAACTATTTAGTGAAAGCTGCCAACTCATCTCCAGCGAATGTTAAAGTTATCAAAGTACAACATGTTTAGGCTGAATCAATGAGGAAATCAGTTAAAACTTCCAGGAATGCCATCAGACCACTAGGCAGATAGGAAATGAGGAGAAACCTACACTTTGTTCCTGCAGCTACAACATATTCAAAAGGAATTGTATCCTTGATGGCAGCCTGTGTCAGCTGCAACACTGAGCTAAAACAAATGACAGCCTCACTCCAAATCTTACATCATTTAAATTAATGAATCAAGAAAAATAAAATACCAAATGTGATCTGCAAGCATCACCGATTCTGATCTCCATATTAAAAACAAGATGGAAGATATTCAGTAAAGCCAAAATAATTGCATATTTGTTGCAGACAGACATTGCACTAGTGTACAGTACCTTACATGTGGGCCATAGGATGAAGGGTCTATATCAATCTATATTTAATGATGATGACTCTGGATGCTTCTACATGGGACAGAGAATGGTATATGACATACACACAGCTATGTAATGTGCCACAATATGTTGTACACACATCTGCTTTTTAAGTGGAAATGCAAACTTGTTGACAGACTACAATGAGTGGTCTTCAGTTCTTCAGCAGGTGGTGGTTTGATGGGCCAAATGGTGGTGTCTGTAACACAATTAGTATCCACAGCTAAAATGGTGCATACCTGTGTTGTCAGGTTTGCTGACACTGTCAAGACTTATTACTTGTAATAACAAACAAGGACAGTATTATTATTGTATATGAAACTTTGGGAAATACTATAGCAATAACCCACGCCTGGGTGTGGGTAATGTGGGATTTACCCACGGTTGGCGTGGTTTGGTCGAGGCGAGCCCGGACCAAACAGACAACCGTGGGTAAATCCCACATTACCCACACCCAGAAGTGGGTTATTGCTATTATACTATGACATTATTTAAGAAAAGAAACAATTACTTTTCTTAAATAATGGCATTGTATAATGCCTCTTTGCTGCCCTTCCGCAGCTGTTTGGCATCCGCGGCAGTTCTGATGTACTGCGCATGCCTATGCAGTACATCAGAGCTGTGGCCAAAAGCAACGGAGAAAGCAAGATCTCCATTGCTTTTTACTGTTTCGCTATGTTAAATGGGTTTAACATAGCGAGACAGCTTTAAAATAAGCAACGGAGATGTCGGTTGCTTATTTTAAAGCTGTCTCGCTATGTTAAACCCATTTAACATAGCGAGACAGGTTTAAAAAAAAAAGCAACGGAGAAAGCAAGACCTCGCGTTGCTTTTTACACACTGTGTCGCTATGTTAAAGGAGTTTAACATAGCGAGACAGCTTTAAAAAAAGCAACGGAGATCTCCGCTGTTTTTTTTAAACCTGTGTCGTTATGTTAAACTCTTTTAACATAGCGAGACAGTGTTTTAAAAAAAGACTTATACTAATGGAAAAGTCCGGGCGACCGGACCTTTTTCCATTAGTATAAGTCGATTTACAACGTGCACGCTGGCCAATCAGCGTGCACGTTTTGGAATATTAATGGGGGGGCCATGGTATAATAGCAGTACAAATACCTTGGTGTTATGTAAATTTCCAAAGGATAACTGCATATGTTCTGCTTCCTATTCAGCACACACATGAAACTGTTACCCATAGCCTATGGAAATGATGTGGATCATGTGAAGTCATCTCTACTAGTATCCACATTCTGACCAACATGCATTGCATGTGCTTTCATATTCCACTAGTGTACTAGTGGGAGGTCCAAAGCAATTCTTAGAAAATTCTCTCTCTCTGGCCAGGTTTGTATACAACAAGCATTTTATTTATGTGCTAAAATCAGGATCTGTTCCTTGGTGAACTACTATGGGTGGGGCAAACAATATATCACAGTGATATGAATGGTCATCATTGATCATTTGAACAAGACATGAGCAAGCAGTACTGATATGATCATAACTCACTGTTTTGTTTACTAGAGGGCACTGTTTTTTTCTTAATATTCTTTTATCTGTAATAATGTTTTCAGTGAAGATATTTTATGTATTTGTTTATAATTTTTTTACCACAATAGTTTGACTGGGTCAGTAAAAGCAAATGCCTTTTCAGCAAAGGGATATGGAAAAAAGCTCCATATATCAACATAAAAACAAAATGTTCACAAAAGAAATAAAAATTGCAATAGTTTTCCTGTTATGATGATGTAATGCAGACTAAGCTTGTTAACAAATAGCAGCAAAATCAGGAGATAATCCTACAGAAATACAATTACATTGATCATTTTTCACAATTATATTTACAAACCAGATTAATTTTTAAAACTTAGTCACGGATATATATAGGTGCATAACATTATCAGTACATAGTCGGCATAAAAGTTGCAATGCAGTACAAAGCATAAAAAGGAGTAGCAGAAAGGAGTTCTCAGATAATAGCCAAATAGATTGTAGAGAGTAGGTAAGGAGACAAAAAGTCTACATCTACATGCTTTCGAAGAGCACGCCTGTGCTTTAGTAAGCTTTGGTAACAATTGTATAGATTAATGTGAATCCAGCAAGGTACAGTACGCTGTTATTTAGTACTGGACTGCATTCCCAGCCCTAAATAGCGTAACTGCAGCAGACGATATACAGACTATCTCTGCTATCTCAGCATGACTACACTGAAATGCCGTTAACACAATAACGATGTTACACAATGGTTGTACTTTAAATACGTGCTTGATCTTCATAAAGTAACAGTTAGACCATTATAAGGGAATTACATAGGAATTAACCTGGTTTTCTATTATACAAGCAAAGTCGATCTAGTTTAGCATTCAAACTGCTGTGATTAAAGTGTGCAACACTGTTTTACTGTGTACTTCTCTCCTATATGTATGTTTTCTTTTTTATATAAATAAGATCTCTAGTAGTTGTTTGCAGTGGAATTATCCTGGCTTATGTAGAACACGGACAAGGATTGTGGAGCATTTAAATTGCATAATTGAGTTACAACTGTACTGCTTTTCATATAATGTTCAGCTCCTTACTCGCACTCCACCCCCTCCAGCATCTCTCCTAGTCCTGCCAAGACCCTAACCAAGCAGACATAATATGTTTTTTCTCTCTGACTGTCTTTCATCCGGGAAGCCCTGTGCTTAGACACGGGCTGTCTTTTCCCATCTACTATCTAGCTACCTAAGAGAGTACACTACAAAACACAAAGGAACACCCAATGGAAAACCCAACATTGAACTGCATAGAAATGCTTCTCATCAGCCTCGCAGTGTAGTCGATAGCCTACAGTTCTGTTTTTGAACTTTTCAAGAGAGAGGTTTTTTTTTTATTAAACCTAATTGTAAAGGCCAGCACACCCGTGGACTCACCCCGAGGCCGTTCCTCCTATTACTATATTGTCCTCCTTACTTCCTAACTAGTTAAGTGAGCTGTTGTTGTTCCCCACTTACACCACTTGATGGCAGCAGAACATAGGATATGAGAACTCTGTATCTCACTTACTAAGCTGCCCCAGGCTCCGCTGTATAATACCAAGTCCAGGAACCCCAGTTCAAGCATAACAACTAAGAAATCCCCCACAGAAAACAAAGGAGGAGGAATAACTTTCCTGACATAAGGGTGAGGGACATACTTGTAGAAAGCTGCCTACTACAATTAAAATTCCCACCATAGCACTGAATGCAAACATTGCCTTCTGCTTTGATATTCTTTTCCTCTGAAAACTAGACATAGAAGGACATCCCTTGCATTTTATCTAGACAGAATTATACACAGAAAGTGTTACGTACCTTACTCATAGCCTTGGCAGTGCACAGTCTCTCTGTATTACTGATTACCTCTCGGTAGACAACCTACTCCATGGTTCTATCCGCTCCGTTCACCCTGTGGGCTCACTCCGCTCTCTACCCTACCCCCAAATTCCACCCACCCCCATACTCCTAAACTTATACTTCCTAAACCACATCCTCTCTCCCTTCTCACCAATCCTACACAACAACCACTATACATCTACTGCCACACCCTTCCTTTACCTAAACAGTTACACAAAGCCTACTTACAATAATTTACCTTTATCCAATACCTTATACCTACAAGTATTACTTCCCACTTCGTAAAACTTAACCTTACTCAACATCCCTTTATTTTTTTTTACCCAATCTCACCTCCTTTCACTTGCATTATTAATCTCATCAGTATGCCTAAGGTAACCAAAGCAATCATAACCAAACTTATAACTTTATTTATATCTGTCCACGTCTCAGCCTATCTCCTCACCTCCTTTGAAAAACTGTATTATTACCAGTTTAATTACTCTCCAAAACAAACAGCCATACTAACTTTAACCCTCACCCATACTCAAATATCACTTCCAATCCCAGCTAGCCAATACCATAGACTCTCACACATTAAATACAACAAACTGACAGTAAAGAAATTAGTAAACATCTTAGAAAAACTGCATTGCCGCCTACTTTTCGGCATTTTCTTGCTTGCTAAAGTTGATATCTGTGTTAGAAACAGTATTTAGAACATACCAAGAGCTTGTTTATTGCATTTTTGTGTTGCACTTAATTTACAATCTTTTTTTCTTAAAATTGTATTTTACCTGCCTCTGACCTAGCACATACGTGTTTGGTCATTTATTGCACTGTTCTGACTAGTTACTACTTGTGTGTCTCTGCTATCCTTAAACAAAAACAAAAAAAAAAAAAATCCTGCTATTTTCCCACTTTCTATAATTTTAAAAAAAGTTCAGTTTCAGAGTTGCTGTTCTGAACTGTTTGTAAGTTTCTTGGAGGCCAGTGCTTACTTGGGCTAAAGGGAAGTCTCTGTGTTCACCAGTGGCAGTGGTTAACATTGAGCAGCCTGCCTGTCCCTGTAGGAGTGGTTACTGCCTAGAAACTGTAGTTTTATTGGCCATTTTGGGTCAATTCCAAACTCCTTGATCTCTCTCTCTCTCTTAAAACCCTGCAACTCTCTTTTTGCACGGTCTTGCGCACAGAGCAGCATTGGACAGCGCCAGTTAGCTGGGGTATACTATTCCTGGCTCCACAAAGTCTGCGCTGCAAATTTTCCCTTAGAACTAGGCAAGCCTCAACTCAAGTGCTTCAGATCAACTGCTCTTATTGCAGCACTTCCATAACCCAAATCAGCACTTATCCAAATCTCCTAGACAGCACGATTATTTTCCAAATCTCCTAGCTAGCACTATTATAATACAGCATAAGACCCTCGATTGTCTGCAAGACAACTGAAATTTACTTTTCCAAGCATGTCCAGAGGTCAGCTTCAGGTGTACTCTCCAGTTCATCTAGTGGAATTGGGCATCCTGAGGCAATGTCATAACTGCCTCATGTATACAGACAACCCTCTCCTCTTACCTCTAGACACAAACACTTGTGAGAGATGCAAATACACAGCCAGACTGGAGGCTAAGCACTCTCAACCCATGTCTGTAACAGACAGTCAAGAGGAGCAGAGACACACTAGCATCACACCACCAGTCACACATGGATCTACAAAACAAGCACCGGCAAAACATACACATAAATACACAAAAACATATTCGGAGGCACTAGGTACCAATCTGAAAAAGAAACAGGGCCCTCCAAAGCAGACAAGCAAGCAACCTGCACCTCCAAACACAAGCCAGAAAACACTTAATTCACCTCAGCAGTGTGCCTCACGACAGCCCCCAGGGCAAAACACCATGCCCAACATGCTAGTAATAGGAGACTCTATAGTAAAGCACACAGATGTTCCACTCACCAGGCTGAACAAGGAGAATGTTATTGTCAGCTGCCTGTCGAGAACTAGGATCCGCCACATAACACAGGAACTTAGGACACTCCAGAGCAAGTACAAGTATGACGCTGTCATTGTACATGTTGGTGTGAATGATCTAAGACGTACCTCCCTGGACTACATGAAGAGAGACATTGAGGAGCTCTCTGATCATGTAGCCCAAGCTGGTATGACCCTGACCTTGAGTAGCATACTACCTTCACCTAGAATGATACCACAATACAAAGACAAAATGATCAATTTCAACAATTGGCTAAGCTTCTGGTGTCATTCTAAGGGGATCCAGTGTCTGTCTGCCTGGGATGACATGATAGACCAGCCTTGCTGTTTCGCCAGAGATGGCTTGCACCTGTCACCCCTAGGCTTTCGAATACTGGCCAAGGCTCTTGCCGCCCCATAGTGCCTTTTTTAGGCAAGGCTCAAAGGACAAACCAACCACTGTAAACAGCACAGGTAACCCAAAACTAAGGGCAATGCTACTCAACGCCAGAAGTCTCAACCTCAAAATTCACGCACTCGAGGCACTCCTCAGTATGGAGAAAATCGATGTTTGTGCAGTGATGGAAACCTGGTTCAAGGCTCCAGAGAGCACCCCAGCACTACCAGGTTACAATTCATATCATACCTTCCGGATCGCAGTACAAAGGGCGGAGGTGTATCCATATTCATCAAGGATACCCACATCTCCAGGTTAGTGGTGCAGCATGATGCCCCAGAAATCATCCATGTGCAACTATCAGCAGGCAAAACCACATTTCAAGTCATAGCCTGTTATAGATCGCCCACCATGTCCCAAGATGCTCACTCAGCATTCCTTGAGGCATTGGAAAATACAAAGGTCCTACCCAACTCCATAACTTTGGGTGATTTCAACTACCCTGGTATAGACTGGGCGAACTACCAAAGTTCTAACTCCTATGCCCAGTGGTTCATAGAATTTATAAATTCAAATGCCCTTGAACAACTGGTATGTTCTCCCACTAGAGGAGACAACATATTGGATTTAGTCATCACAAATATGGGCACCCATTGTACCACACCCGTTATCACTCCCTCTCTGGTCAGATCAGACCACAAACTGATAACCCTGGACATCCTCACCCCTCCACCTCCCCCAGTCAAAGAAACCATCATAAAAAACCTTTCCAAAGCAAACTTCAAACTACTTGCGTCAGAAGTGGAAAGCTTCACTATTCCCTTGCAGAAGGATAATGATTATCCAGGATGCAGAATCCTACACCAAGGCACTTTATATACATCTTCAGGATTTCATGGACCGTGCTATCCCAAATAAAACCAAGACTCCTTCCTCAAGCAAGAAGAAACCAGTCTGGTGGACCCCGGCCATAAGCAAACTATACAATAAAAGGAGGAGACTTATACAAAAAAAGGCCAAATCTCAAGTAGAAAAATCATCCCTAATCAACATTAGTAGGAATTTGAGGGCACTCATCAAGTCAACTGAAGCCAATTTCGAAAAGAAAGTTGCCAAGGATAACCATAAGGCCTTCTATGGTTACATCAAAAACCTAAATGGCAATGCTCAGGTCTGTTCTGAGCTAGTGCAAAATGGAACAAAATACACTGACCCCACTGACATTGCCAACATCTTGGCTGACAGGTTCAGTGCAAATACCCCCCACCCCCACCCCTCACCACCTGCAGGACCTATTACTATTCCATGGGATTGTGTAACTCCAATTATTACTGATACGTTGGTTAATAAGGCTCTATCTAAAGCTAAAAACACTGCCTCCATGGGACCAGATGGTGTTCCGGGCTGTGTCATACGCAAGCTACAAAATGAATTAACCCCGCATCTGAATACCCTGTTCAGTCTCAGCCTCTCGACAGGATATGTGCCCATAGAATGGCGCACAGCAACGGTGGTTCTGCTGCACAAGGGTGGGCCCACAACTGACTCTGGGAACTACCAACCAATAAGCCTGACCAGTCTGATCTGTAAGGCAATGGAGCGAACCATTATGGAACTCATAAATGGAGAGATTGGGAACCTCCAAACACTTGACCCCACACAGTTCGGCTTCGTCAAGGGCAGATCATGCCTCCTGAACCTGGTGGACTTCTTTGAGACAGTTACTCAGGCTATAGATGAGGGAAAGGAGGTACACACGGCTTACCTTGACCTTGCTAAAGCATTGGACACCATTCTCCATCCGGGTATTATTGATAAACTCAACAACCTGGCCATAAACCCTTATGTCACAAGATGAATCACAAACTGGCTCTCAGACAGATCCCACAAAGTAAGAGTAGTGGGATCTATGTCCGAATCCAGACCAGTAACGAGCGGTGTGCCTCAGGGCTCTGTCCTGGGGCCCCTCCTGTTTGGCATATACTTCTTAGAAGTACAGGCAAGCACTGAAGGGCTGTGGCTGCCCAAGTTTGTGGACGACTGCAAACTGGGTGCTATAATAGAGTCTCCGGCCGACATGGATATCCTCCAGAAGGGCCTTAATGAGACTGATGCATGGTGTCAAAGCCATGGTCTCAAGCTAAATGCTAAAAAATGCATAGTAATCCCCTTTGGAAAAAAACAGAGTACCTACAAACTACCACATAGGAGGAAATCCCCTGAAATCTGAAGAAGTAATAAGGGATCTAGGGACACAAGTAGATAGTCAGCTTTCCTTTGATAACCATGTTGCCAAGGTGGTTAGAAAATCCTTCTATGTGACCCATCTGATCAAGAAAGGGTTCGCATCAAGATCTAAGGATGTAGTGGTGCCCCTCTACTCTTCCCTCATCAGACCCATTATTGAGTACAATGCACCAATTGGAATGTACCTGGCCAGGCATCTCCAGCTGGACAGACCACAGAGGTACCTCACTAAGAGGATTACTGGCCTCAAACAGTTGCCCTATGCAGCACGATTGAAACAGCTTTTCTCTGTTGCATACCGCCTTCTCATAGGCGATCTCTAACATACAGAGCCATGTCCAACCCAGAACTGTTGAACATGCTCCATTTTAGCAAAACCAAATCTACTCGAGCTACACGCTCTAGGGATATAAACCTCAGCACAACAATGAATAGAACATGCTGGAGGGATAGATTCCCTTCGCAAAGACTTCCCTTGCTATGGAACAAGGTCCCGATCTACATAAGACAGAGCCCCTCACTATCACTCTTCAAGAGGAACCTTGACAAGTGGATGGGTAACAGAAAGTTCACAACAGGGATCATACCAACAGTTCTACTAGATAGGGGTCAAGGGTACTAGCTGCTAGATCAAGGGCCTAGGGAACTAACCAAAGAGGCGGTGAATACCGCACAACGTTGCTGGGCTAATATATGCCTTTGGGCAGATAGCCCAGTACCTACCTATGAACCTATAAAATAAAACATCAAATAAGCTTTATACATAACCCTGCTCTAAAACTAAAGAATCCCTCCTGAAAGATGGTGATATCCACCATATCTCAGGCCCAACCAATGTCTCCACAGTTACAGATTACAGCCCCTATCCCACACACCCTGTTACCCACCCCAAAGTCCCCAACTCTTTCCTAATAGGACATCTTAATATCCGTAGTATTAATAACAAAGTCACCCATCTCCATGCCCTTCTAGATATTCACTCCTTTGACATCTTCTGCCTGACAGAAACTTGGTTAAAACATGGAACTAAAGACAATGAAATCACCCCCCAAGGATATAATATATTAAGACAAGACCGCAGAAAATGCAAGGGTGGGGGGAGTAGCGATTTTATATAAAGATGGACTTCAGATCTCCTCTTTACCTTATAACCCACCTCATGGAAATAATGCAGAAGCCCTTATCTCCCGATTTCAAATTAACCCTAGCAAATCCTTATATATCATCTGCATATATCTTCCTCCCAGTAACAATAACAATACAATAGAGGCTATCCTAAGCTGGGTGTCATCTACTTACCCACAAGAAACAATAATACTAAGTGACTTTAATACTGACTGGAAAGGTCCCAGTGCTGAAAATCCCACCTCCCATATTAATCTTCATGGCTTTAGTCAAACAATTACATCCACAACCAGAATCAACAAACCAAACAAAAAAGAGAGCACCTTAGAATGTATTCTTATTAATAAACATTGACAAACTTATAAGGTAGAAACTCAGCCTGATGATGTAAGTGATCACATGTTGACTTACATTATAAGGCAAAAGAATGATATTTCTAACCCCCCCACATATAAGATTTCACAGACCAACAAACACTTTAACCCAGTACTATTTCAAAATAAACTTAGTGCCTGTGACTGGAATCCTATAAAAATTCTCCCACTTGAAGAGGCTGTTAAACATTTCAACTCCAAATTCTTAGCTATCCTTGATAATCATGCTCCTAAATGGTCTATCAGAATGAAGACCAAACCAGCCCCCTGGCGTTCTAAGGAAACCAGACAAAAATGTTACTCAGAAACAAATCTTGGGCTAAGTGGAGAACTACCAAAACTATCTTTGACCAACAAAATTTTAGGCAGTTTAGAAATATTACAAAAAAGGCAATACTCGCAGGCAAAAAGAACTACTACTGTAAACTACAGCAAACTCACTAAAATAATCCACAGAAGTTCTGGTCGGGTATCAATAGACTCCTACTCCCAGGTCACTCTCGTACACCTACCCCACTAGCGACCGATCATAATACCCCCCATCAAATTGCCAACGCTTTTAATACTTTCTTCACAGAGACCATACAATCACTAGCCAGTCAACTATCCCCAGATAACTCAAGACTTCCTACCACCATTTCTTGCTCTCTCCCAACATTTAAACTGCAACCCATTTCTACAGCTCTCATCTTCAAAATCATCCAAAAACTTAAGATTTGTACTCCTTCTGCTGTCCAGCTACCATCTGAATACCTGCAAAAGGCAGCCAAAGTAATTGCCTGTCCTATATTCATCCTTATAAACAGAACAATTGAGGGAACCATCCCAGAAATCTGGAAAATTTCCCACATTATCCCCCTACATAAAGGTGGCAACTCAAAAGATTATTCTAACTACCGGCCTATAGTCCTTTTATCACCCTTAGCAAAAATTATGGAGAAATGCATTCACCGTCTGCTATTAGACCATTTAACTCAGCATAACATACTAGCTAACTGCCAACATGGCTTTAGGCCATCTCATAGTACCAATACTGCCCTCTTATCCTTCACAGATTCCATCAACAGAAACCACAACAACAATATCCTGTCATCTGCACACTCTATCGATCTCTCAAAAGCTTTCGATATGGTAAACCACACCCTTCTTATTAACATTCTTGAATCCCTTTCCCTTGACACTTTAGCTATTCAATGGTTCAAGTCCTACTTCAGCAATAGGCAACAGGCAGTTCTCTGGGAGAATAATCTATCATCCCTCCTGCCAGTCACCCTGGGAGTCCCCCAGGGCTCTATTCTAGGACCTCTCCTTTTTTCACTATTCAACAATGACCTCCATATAGCAATTCCTCAAGCCACCTGCATACAATATGCTGACGATTCTACACTCATATGTTCAGCTAACTCCCCATAAGAACGACATTTTCTAACTCAGAAGGTATTTAACATAGTAGAGACATGGTTCTTGAAACATTGCCTCCTTCTAAATGCCAAAAAAACTAAGCTCCTACTCTTTGCACCTACCAGTAAGCCCGCCCCTTTAGATTTCTCACTCAGTTCCAGTAACGGCACCCTTATATCACCAGACGCTACCAGTGAACTGTTAGGAATCACAATTGACAATAACCTTAACTTTGATAGCCATATAAACAACACTATAAAAATAGTAAACAGAAAAATTGGCTCCTTATACAGAATTAAACCCTTTTTAACACCATCAGCCACAACTGCAATTGCCCACTCTCATTTAATCTCAGCTCTTCTGTACACCTCACCCATATTCACTAACCTAAAAAAAAATAATCTCATCAAACTAGCTAATTCCTACAATAACATTGCCTGATTTGCTACTGGCAATCCCTTTAGAACTCATCACTGTCTGAATGTACTGCAGCTAGGCTGGCTAGAACTACAAAACCATCTGATATTCTCCCAACTCACCATTGCCCACAAGATATTCTACTAACCTAACATCACTCCTATACTCTCTAACCGCATAATTCCCTACAAAAATCTAAATTTACTACGCTCTTCTAACAAACGTCTTGTTAGCATAAGCAAATCCAGCAACTCGGCAGGGGATTCCCTGTTCTCCAACACTGCAGGAAAAAACTAGAACCTTCTACCTAAAGAACTAACTTTACTTCCTTCCCTGCCTCTCTTTAAACAAAACCTCAGAAAACACCTGAAAAAACATTGGTTATGCCCCTGCAGCAACCCTGACTAATCCTTTGCTTTCACTACCCTCATCTCCTTTTCTCACTTTTTTCTTACTAAAACTCTACTGCATATCCCTCTAGAAGCAGTACTGTAACTAGTAAACCCAAAACAACCTGATGTACTGTAATTTACCTTACGTATCATACTGTATAACACCTTGTCTTATAAGGTATGTCACTGTTTAGTGTAATATTTTTTATTGCTTTTCATATTCTTTTGAAATCTTTTCATATATACTGTGAAAATATTGTTTATAAATTCTGTGTTTATAAATTATGGAGCTTTTCTCCCCGGGCCTCTACTGAAAATGGAAATATATCCAATTAGACTAGCCCAGTTAACAAATGTAAAATAAAAATAAATAAAAAATCTCGAAGAGTTAGATCAAATGGATCTGGGAAAGAAAAGAAGGAAAAGTAGAGTGGAATTATCAGGAAAAGATCACACAACAAAATAGGAGAGCTGGAGAGGAAGGGAAAAGTGGGGTAGAATAAAATAGGGATGAACCACCTTGAGTGTGAAGTATGAATAAGAGTAGAAAAAAAGAAAGCAGAAATACTTATTGTGTGATCCACTTGGTTGGCAGGTTGGATTGAATACTTGCTTTTGGCTAACTGGGTTATGGGTTTGAATGTCAGCTATAATAAAAGTATTTTTTATGGATCTATATCAGTGAGTTTGTGCATATCTGGTACTTTTTTGTTGTTCGCAAGCTAAAGGACAAACATTATAAAACAGTTGCCGAGATGCATTTCCATTTATTTGCAGTCTAAGGTTTTTAAGTACTTACTAGCCTGTTGATCTGTGATGATCTTAAGAAGTCTATCAATATATTCCAGTGGTAGCTTTTATCCCTTATATGTTGCATATGAATAACCCAGAGATGGGCTGAACAAGGATATGTTGGGAAATTTGTTTCCCCTATCAATGAGGGATAGGGTTGATAAACCAGGGGTGAATTTGTATTTACATATCCATTTGTTCAAATCACATTTGAAAAGATGCAAGTACTTTGCTTTATGTGGAGTGGAAAACAGTTCCATAGAAGCAGTATTCTCTGTGATACCACAGTGTCCCTTGAACACATTCTATTTATTTTGCAAAAAAGACTGAGATCCCTTGAGCGGGTGTTTATGGTAACACTGGATATGCGAATATGCAATACATCTAACAGAACAGGGTTCATAGGTTGGTACTAGGCTACCGGCCCTAGGGCCTATACAAGCCTAGCCATAACAATTCCCTGGCTATTTCTTCCCACAGTATTTACTTCCCTGGACTCCTGTCTAGCAGGCAAGTGACGTGATCCCCGGGGTGAATTTCCTTTCTCCCATCCAATCATCAAGGTTCCTTTTGAAGAGGGCCAAAGATGCGCTGTGCTTGATATGTATGGGCAGTCTACTCAAGAGTCTGGGGAGTCTCTGGATCAGGAACCTATCCCTCCAGCATGTTTTGTTGATTGTGATAAGATTTAGATCCCTGGAGTGTGTGGCTCTGAGGGATTTGGATTTCTTGTAGCATGTCCAACAGCTCTGGGTATGACATGGCCTTGTATGTTAAGCAGAGATCGCCTCGGAATAGACAATATGCGACAGAGTATAGCTGGGGCATCTGCTTTAGGCCTGTGATTCTTTTAGTGAGGTATTTCTACGGCCTTTCCAGTTGTTGCAGATGTCTTGAGAGGTACATACCAAATGGGGTGTTGTATTATATAATGGGTCTAATGAGGGATGAGTACAGTAGGACAATGACCTTTTTTCTGGATGAAAAGCCCTTAGTGATGAGGTGTGCCATGTAGAAGGATTTCCTGACTGTTGTGGCGATGTGGTTATTGAAGGTGAGACCACTGTCCACCCATGTCCCTAAGGGTGTACTGAAAGTCTAAATGTGTGAGAGAGAGAGTTCAACTCTCAATGGTCTGTATGATACAGAGAAGAGGACAAGTCTTTGAGATTGTCTGCATAGTTTTTTATGGTTTAAGCCTTTGATTTTTTTTTTTTTGAGAAAGAATTGTGGTCATTCCAGTTGAGACAAGTATTGGGACAGTTACATTCAGAAAGATTACTATACTCAAATGATTTTGTACATGATATTTTAGATAAAAGCTGTGTGATGAAAAAGGACTTGCTTACAACACTGGATGTAGGGTGATCAAAGCCAGTTAATTACTGACAATTTCCCAGATCCCAAATACGGGATCAGTTTTCAGGGATGTGCTGTCAATGAGACAGTTAAATACATAATTCGTTTCCAAGTACCACACAACTATATTCGCAAAAATGGGGCAAGCTGCTGCACCCATGTCTACCCCCTTAACTTGCTTGTAGTACTCACCCTCAAAATACACAAAATTGTATCATAAAAAAACTCCATGAAGTCTTCTAACAACTGTATCTTTGTCTCTTTAAATGATGTCCTAATTAACAGTGCCTCACCAAACCGTTCCATGCCTGTATCATGAGGTAGCACTAAAAATAAAGTTTTTACATCAATAGTCACAACACTATCAAACTGCAACTTGCCAAGCTCCCATAAACAATGCCAAGAATCTTGTAATAGATTTTTTTTATCATAAAAAAACATTTTTAATGACTTGTCCACATACTTTGCCAATGACTCGGTTTTGGAGCCCCAAAATGCCATAATGGACATCAATGGTGGGTCAACCACATCTTTGTACACCTTGGGAATACTAAATATGGCATCTATTTTATTTTTTTTGTGCAAATGCACTCTGTTGCACAATTATATATATTTACTGATAATCATATTTATATTATTGCCTGTTTTGTTGTCTTAGATTACTTCTTAATTGTTGTTTTTATATGTTGCTGGATGGTTTGCAGAATAAGGATTTCAATTTATTTTGTAACGCTGTCTCTAGTACATATGACAGTAAAGTTGAATTGAATAAGGATGGTTTGCATATTTTTTTTTTTTTTTTTTTTTTAACTAAAATAAAAAATTATTATTAATTCATCAACCACCCCACTAAGGCCAAGCTTATACAATGTTTGATCCACTCTGTTATAGGACCAATTAACCTCGCGGAGAGAAGAACATTTAAAAAATATCTCATTATTCACGTACAAGCCCATACTATTTGAGTAGTCAAAATAATTAATCGGTACAACCCCTCCTCTCTTGTCTGGCTTCATAGTCCTTAAGATGTCCAAGGTTAACTTTTGTTGGTAGGTCAAATTATACTATTTTTTTTGTATTATTCTTTTTAGCCTATTCCCTCATTTCCTTTTCACACATCCTGTCAAAACCCTGCACTGGGGTAGGGGCAGAAGAGGAATGATCGTACTTTTATATTGAATCAAGTTTAATTCCTTCCCACCACAATCACATAATCACTTTAAATTTAATTTCCTAGCGAACAATTTAAGTTCCAGTAGGCTATCAATCACATCAAAAGATGAACTAGGAACAAAAGTCCTTTCCCAAAAGGATCAAAATTATTAACTGCATGTGTACAAGTATTTTCTATTTTTTTAAATGATTGTGTGGTTGTTTTTGATGTCTGTATTTTTAAGTATGTGTATTCTTTGTGACTGTGGGTGAAACTGATCACTTGTTTAACTCAAACTGATGTGTATAAGTCACAAAGGCTGGAGGAGTTGTATTTCTGATGATTGTTTTGCAATAAAACTGAAGAGCTTAAATGCTTTATACAGCAGTTGACTGTGTTTTGTGTTCTACAGTCCCTTGGTGTGGCTTTGCAGCGTATTTTATGATTTCTTTTTATTTTCCCTAAGTTACATTACAGTCTGACCAGCAGGTAGGCTGGTATATTATCTGGCACCAAAGACAGCACCTTGAGAATGTGTTCTTGTGAGACTGGGGGTGGAGTGGAGGTGTGAGTATGTCATATGAGAATATTGGGGGTTTGGGTAGGTGGGTGAAGTTTTGAACTACATTTGTCCACTAGTAGACTGACTTTGTCCTGCTGGTTCTAATATGTCATATCTTTTATTATTAGCATTAAACAGTGATGGGCATTGATTCTGAGATTTCTAGCTTAATTAAAGGGGCTTTGTGGTTATCCTTTGTCTGAGTGGTTAGTTTTACCTCACATCTGACATTTGTTACTTTGATCAGGGTCCAAAGTTCTTGTTAAGTTTAACAAGATCATTTTTGGAATCTTGTGAGTTACACTTGTGTGTAATGATTTATTTTTCTTTTATTATACCTTCTTATATTTGGGTTCCTCCATAGGGATTTATTTTTGAATTTCTTGTATTTATTTTTTGTGGGAAAGCTGCATCTATGCAATTATTTACATGTGCCTGGAATCTGGCATTGAAGGAGTTTGCCTAAACAGTGGGGTCATCAAGATTAAAGGGGCTTTTAAATTTAGCCAGTTCATTACTCGACTTTAGTAGATTAG
This sequence comes from Protopterus annectens, assembly GCF_019279795.1. Classification (NCBI taxonomy): domain Eukaryota; kingdom Metazoa; phylum Chordata; order Ceratodontiformes; family Protopteridae; genus Protopterus; species Protopterus annectens. Next base: position 277,577,327 of record NC_056749.1, read on the forward strand.
CCTTTGCATGAACTCTAAATACCAAGTTACTGGATACATGAGACTTCAGTCTTAAGGTGAATGTCATTGATTTGCAGTCCAGTTTGACCTAGGAATGTGATACAATTGTTGGGGAACAAAGATGTCCCATAATAATAAGGTCCAATTCCAGGATTTTATCACCCCTGGTTGGGGTGCAGACTACCAGGTACAAGGAGTTTGTATTGATGAAATCCAGAAATCTCTGGGCATACATGTTTGAGGATGTATAAATCTCCCAGTATATGGACTGGTAGGTGAAGTCTCCTGGGAGAATGGTATTTGGCTTAATACATACAGAATCCATACTAGATAAGTAGGAGGAATGTTCAAAGGGTGACATAGAAAGGGTCCTATAGTTGGCTATCATATGACAAGGGATTTTGTAAATAGGTTGGACAGGGAGGGATGAGTTTCATATTACAAGGTTCTTTTTTAAGAATATGGAGACACCACCCACTTTTGTGTCCTTTTCTTATGTTGTGGGCCTGACAATATGATAAGCATTGAAACTTTGTATGGGTGTAGAGCTTTCAATGCTCTTGAACAAGATCCCAGTGGTGAAGTATATATCAATGTTGTCCACAGTAAGTAGTGACTGTAGGAAGTGCAGGTTTTTGTTATGGCTCCCAACAATGAGCGTCAATACCTTGATATTATATATATATATATATATATATATATATATATATATATATATATATATACAGTTGACTCATGATGAAAGCTTTAGAAACTGACTGTCTAAAAAAGGCATTAAGGGTGTGGATAAGGATTCTGCTAATATACCACAGCCTTGGTGTGAGAGGTTTAGGCCATCTTCCACAAAGCACTTGGGACTGTTTACTATTTACTCCTGAGCTGATATTAGACTCCCTTTGAATGACACTAGAGGCCAAGTCAGCTGTTGAAATCATTAATCAATTGTTCATATGGCATCATTATTTTTGGTGATGGTAAAATGCAGTACAAGGCTACAATCAAAAAAGCCTCAGACACAAATTACAAGAGATCTTCATGTCTCTCTCCCTCTCTTAATATAGGCCATGATGTATATTTCAAGTCATATACATCCACATGTACTAAGATTGTTTCACATGTGTGGATGTAGTGCAAGGTCTTGCATGATGTGGCAAATTCTGGCACCTGATATGGAAACTGCTTGTGAACCTCCCCCAGTAAGGGGTGCACTGGTGTGTCTCACTGTGAAGTCTGCTTTGACTAAGATATTGGATTGTGTGGAGGTCTGTCTTACGAGCTTTAGAACGGAGTAAATGTCCCAGCCCAGTCAATATTAAACAATTACTTCAAAAGTCATTTAGCCTTGTGAATAACGTAAGGGGAGAAACTTTACAAAATGATACCTACTGACAACAGCCAGTAAATGAGAAGAGGGAGGGAAGTATGTTAATTATAATAAGGGCTACAGAAGAACAGATGTGTTGGATTTAAGAACACAAATAGAACACGGCTGGTGGGAGGAAGAGACATTTAGCCCTTCAGCTGACTGGCAAAGACCTGCCTTAATGCAGACACAAATCCTGAAGTAGCCACACACAAGAAACAAATAGGGTTTAATACCAATAGTTAAGTCCACATAAATGTCAAAATGCAATATAACCATTTGCTGGAACTATGTATATATATATATATATATATATATATATATATATATATATATAGTCTTAAAGACCTTAGCTAAAGCATATACTTATCTTTAGCGCTGAATTTAATGGAACAAAAAAAGTAACATTAATTTAAAAGAATAAAACAATAATTCTTGGAATTCTTAGACCAAAGCACAAGTACAGAACTAGCCTCACACACAACACACATAAGAAATAAACTAGGGTTAATTACCAACATTTAGTCTACCTAAATAAAATGCAGAGCGACTATGTATTGGGATTATTAATATAAGCTTAATGATCTTAGATAAAGCAGAAACAAGCTGCAGAAATGAACTTAAAACAGATCAGAAAATGAAAAATATTCACTAATCTTTGTTGGCAAATGTAACAAATGAGGTGTTAGTCATTTTAGTAATAGGGGATATGTTATGATGTTCTTTGAATGAACAATTTATTCTGCGTCTAATTTTTATAAATTTAGATTTTGCAAGGATATATGTCAATCGATTAACACCACCTTTACTCAGTACCAAGTGACTGAAGGAAAAGAAGAGAACCAACTTTCAATTACCTCAGATGCATTTTTTTTTTTTTGCTGAGGAAGACAAGATTCCTGCACCCCCTCCCACCCACCCACCCACACACACCCACCCACACACACCAAACTTAAATAGCCATCCTCAGAAAGAACACTCCACTGTGAGTGAAAGTTGGTTTGGGACTTTTCATTTGACGGCTCAGCAGTCAGTAGTGCTGTTGCAAAATGGGTGCCCATCATTTGATCAACCATGTCAGGGGTTGTTAATACATTTATGGGACAGTTTTCTCTATTTTTTTGATGTCAGTCTCATTATACCAGACTCATTATTTTATATTTTTCAACACCATTAACAGCCTTTTTATGTATAATTTAGGCTGTAATTGCCCTGGTTTCCAATTTCTCTAGTTCTTATTTTCTTCTTTACAAGTACAACATTCCTACAGGAGATACAAGACAGATAGCACTTAACTACTGCAAAAGCCCAAATATACTTTGAAGATTTGCCCACAAGGTAGTCTTGAGAGGTTCTGATGATGTGAGGTATTGCCATCTATAGGTTCATAGCTAAGTACTAGGCTATCTGCCCAAGGGCATTTATAATCCTAGCCAGAATGTGTTGGCTTTCGCTACCCCCTTAGATTAGTTCCCTGTGCCTCTGTCCAGCAAAGCCATCAGTTCCCTGTGCCACTGTCCAGCAGAGCCATTAGTTCCCTGCGCCACTGTCCAGCAGAGCCAGTGCAGTGATCCCAGAGGTAAATTTTCTGTTTCCCATCCACCCGTCAAGGTTTCTCTTGAAGAGTGTTAGTGAGGGGCTCTGCCTGATGTATATTGGAATCCTGTTCCAAAGCATGGGGAGTCTCTGGGATAGGAATCTATCCCTCCAGCATGTCCTATTTATCGCTGTGGTGAGGTTTATATCCCTAGAGCGTGTGGCTCTTTGGATTTGTTTTTTTTTAGGTGGAGAATGTCCATCAATTCTGTATTGGACATGGCCTTGTTTGTCAGGCAGAGATCACCTCTGAGTAAGTGGTATGCAACTGAGTACAGATGGAGTTTCTTGAGTCGGGCTGCATAGGGCATCTGTTCGAGGCCAGTGATCCTCTTGGTGAGGTACTTCTGTGGCCTTTCCAGCTGTTGCAGGTGTCTTGTAAGGTACATCCCAAATGGGGCATTGTATTCTATGATGGGTCTAATGAGTGATGAGTAGAGAGGCACAATAATCATTTTTTGTTCTAGATGCGAACCCTTTTGTGATTAGGTGGGCTACATAGATGGATTTTCTAACCACCTTGGCAATATGATTATCAAAGGAGAGATTACTACCTACTTGGGTCCCCAGATCCATTATTACATTTTCTGTATTTAGGTGACTACCACCTATGTGATAGTTCGCGGCTATTTTGTTTTTCCAAAGGGGATGACTATGCACTTTTTGGCATTTAGCTTGAGGCCATGATTTTGACACCAGGTATCCGTCTCAGTGAGACCCATCTGAAGGGTGTCTGTAACAGCCGGAGCATCAATTATGGCCCCTAGTTTGCAGTAGTCTGCGAACCTGGTCAGCCATAGTCCTCCTATGCTTGCCTGTAGCTCTGAGAAGTATATACCGAACAGGAGGGGTCCTAGGACTGAGCCCTGGGGGACGCCACGTGTAACCGGTTTAGAGTCGGACATAGAGCCTGCAACTCTCACCATGTGGGTTCTATCCATGAGCCAGTTTGCAACCCATCTCATAATGTAGGGTTGCCTATAATACTAGAATGGGGAATGGTGTCAAAAGCCTTTGCGAGGTCTAGGTAGGCTGTGTGGACTTCCTTTCCCTCGTGTAATGCCTTGGTAACCATCTCAAAGAAGTCCACCAGGCTTAGGAGGCATGATCTGCCCTTAACAAAACCAAACTGGGTAGGTTCCAAGGTTTGGAGGTTCCCAATGTCTCTGTTAATGAGTTCCATGATGATGCATTCCATAGCCTTGCAGACCAGGCTAGTCAGGCTTATAGGGCGATAGTTCCCGGGGTGCGTTATGGCTCCACCTTTGTGGAACGGGATAACTGTTGCTGTGCACCACTCTATGGGTCCGTAGCCTGTAGAGAGGCTGAGTTTAAACAGTGTGTTTAGGTGAGGGGTTAGTTCATTTTGGAGCTCTTGTAAGACACATCCTGGGACCCTGTCCAGTCCCATTGAAGCTGTGTGTTTGGCTTTGGCTAGGGCTGTTTAACCTGTGCATCGGTGATTGACAGGGCCCTACATTCTTCTGGTATGCTTATGGGCCCTTTAGGGGGTGAGAGGGGGTTGAAGTTTGCACTAAACCTGTCTGCCAGAATGTTTGCAATATCATTCGGTTCAGTGTATTTTGTGCCATTCTGCACTAACTCAGAGCAGAGCTGAGAGTTTCCACTTAGGTTCTTGACATAGCTAAAGAACACTTTGTGGTCATCTTTGGAGTCACTGGCAATTTTTCTTTCGAAACTAGCCTTGGATGATTTAATGAGGGATCGTAGTTTCTTGCTGATACTGATCAGAGATGTCTTTCCTTCTTGGGAATTTACTCTTCTGTACTAGTTTCCTCCTTCTGTTGTATAGCTTGTTTATGGCAGAGGTCCACCAGACTTGGTTTCCTTTTCTTGGAGGAGTGAGTCTTGGTTTTACTTGGGATAGCACGATCCATGCATTCCTGCAGATGCTCAGAGTGCCTTTGTAAAGGTTTCAGCAGCTTGGACAGCATTGTCCTTTAGCATGATTGCTGTGAACCTTTCCACCTCGGTCTTAAGTAACGTGAAGTTTGCTTTTGAAAAGTTTTTCATGGTGGTTTCCTTGATTGGGGGTGGGGGCGGAATGTGGATATCCAGAGAAATTAGTCTATGGTCTGATCTAACCAGCAAGGGGTTGACCTCCGGTGTGAAACACCGGTCGCCCATGTTGGTGATGACCAAGTCCAATATGTTGTTCCCTCTGGTGGGGGTGTTGACCAGTTGATCCAGGGCGTTCGAGTTTATAAATTCTAGGAAGCGTTGGGCAAGGGAGTTAGTACTTGAGTAGTTCTCAGAGTTTATGCTTGGGTAACTGAAATCACCCAGTATTAAGGTGTTTGGTAGGACCTTCATATTTCCCAGTGTCTCCAGAAATGCGGAATGGGGGTCCTGGGCCATGGTGGGTGACCTGTAGCAAGCTACAATTTGGATTGCAGTTTTGCCCATTGTTAGTTGCACATGGATTATCTCTGATCCACTAACCTGGAGGTGTGGGTATCCCTGATGAATATGGATACACCCCCGCCTTTTGTGTTTTGGTCCTGGTTGTGTGGCCGAAAGTTATGATATGAGTTATAGCCTAGTAGTGCTGGGGTGCTCTCAGGAGCCTTAAACCAGGTTTGTGTTACTGCACAGATGTCGATGTTCTCCATACTGAGAAGTGCCTCGAGTGCATGCATTTTGAGGTTTAGACTTCTGGCATTGAGTAGCATTACCCTCAGTTTTTGGTTACTTGTGCTATTTATAGTGGTGGGTTTGTCTTTTGAGCCTTGCTATGCCAGGAAGAATAGGGCAGTGCATGTATAACCTATGCCAGCATAGTTAGCTGGAGTTTTGTGGATGGTTTTGTCATTTGACTGCCACACAAACTTGTACAGATGCTCGTGTTAAAAATGTATCAGCAGTATTCTATCTGATTAAATTATATTTTTAAACAAAGCATTCTGTAAGGGGAAGAGTAGACGTTTTTGAAATTTTTCTACAAATTTCAAATACTGCAACAGATCTTACCAAAGTTTTGTATGTGTATTGTACCAGAATCAGGGGATCAAATGTGATGTCATTCTATAATCAGCACTGAGAAGATGGAACTCTCACAGCAATTTTGGTTTGATTTCTTTGGAACCTGATATAAAGATCTATGACAGTTATCATACTCAGTTGAGTTCAGTTTACTTCAGATCAGTTCAGTTTTAGTTTGAAGCTCATCACCGTGCCTTGTGGAAGTAAGCATCGCATCATCTGATCTTGCCTTTCTGTATTAAGTTAGATAGGGAACAGTTATTCTTTAGACAGTCAGGAAAATACAGTGAGATTAGTCACGTAGAGTTTTGCTGTATCTTTTTGAATCTGTCCAACTGTGTTATTCTTATTTCTGCTGTGATTGAAACTCTGGTATTTACTGTACTTACATCTTTAGTACAAGTTCTTAGGATTTTACTATGCTATTGGCCCGGAGGTCTTTATAAGCCCAGAGAAGAATTTTGCCCATGTTCCCTCAGAATCAGCACCCGTTTCTCCTGTCCAGCAGGGAAACAGGTGGGATCCCAGGGGTATATTTTCTGTTTCTCGTATTTTCTATTTTATTTAATATTAAATATTTTTATACTTTTATTGTGACCAGTCTTTTAGAGAATACATTTAATATCTTGAGAGCATTTGTGCTTATTTTACTGATGCCTTGGCCACTCCGAAGAGCCTTGCTGCTTTGGTTATACTCTACCATTTATATTAGTATTGATTTTACTCAGAATAACTGGATACCCCTTGTAAGAGCCTGAAAGTAGTTGACCGGTGGCAGCACAGTTGCCTTACAGTCTGGGCAGAAGGGGTACAGCTAGTAAATCTGTACCAGCCTTTCCCAGGTGCGTGTGTGTGTGTGTACAAATCAAATACACTGGTGTGGGTGTGTCAGCTACATGGAACTAGGACACAGTGCACCAAAGTGAATCTTGTTTGGGATTTGGAGAGACAGAGTCCAGTCCCAGGTCTTGAGTATGTTCACCTGTGTGCTCTTGGAGAAAATTCTGCTTGATGCAGAGAACTGCATCTGAAAAATACTGTGCAAGTACAGTCTTCTTAGTGATCATCTCACACCAGTGTCAGTGGTGAAGATTGAGGCTCCTTGATTACTGGGTAGAGTCTCCATCACATATTGGTGGCAGAGTGGGGGATATTAATTGAACTTCTGTAGCATGTGCGCAGTTGTCACTGAAGGTGTGTGTACTTTCAACAGCCACAAGGTAGACATTCACAGTTCCATTTTCACAACAATGTTATTCATTTTTGTTAGTTTAGCTTAGTCAGAGAAAGCAGGCAAAGATGTCAGCAGAGGTTTAAGTTAAGATGACAAAGAACCATTTGCTAAGATGTGCAAAGCCAAAGGACTGGTGCATACTAACTCGACTAAAGAGGAAATTATTTCAGCTTTAATCTCAGCTGCAGCATGGGCCAGTGGCCAGGATGACAACTAGTCTGATGTTTCGGATGTGCAGTCTTTAGAAGCAGAACAGTTCACATTTTCTTCTGAGGACTTAATCTGTCTAGAGCTAGAGAGACTTGAACTGGAGGCCAAACATTTGGAGGTTGAAGAAAAGCAGAAGCAGTGTCAGCATGAACTGGAGACTGAAAAGAGACTGCAGCACTGGGAGACTGAAGAAAAGGAGAAGCTGGAACAATACAAGAGGGCGCTGTTGACTCTTTGTCAGGGTCATGGAGGTAATGGGGAAGGGAATAACTGGACCCCAGAAGCAATAAAGGTCAGTAAATTTCTACCACAATTTACAGAGGGGTTGACTTTGATAAGTTTTATTCATATATTTGAAAGAGTATGCAAACAGTATAATGTTGACCAAGAGCTCAATGGTAAAGCTGTAACTGCTGTTGTGAAATTGTCTGATACTGATTGTTTAAACATTGATAGAGTAAACAATGTTTATTGAACCGTTATAAGTTAACACCTGAAGATTACAGAAAAAAGTTTCATGTGCACTGACGCAAGGCAGATGAAAGTGTGTGTTATACTCTACCATTATACACTGTTGAGTTAAACACTTATTTTCATAGGTGGGTGAGTGGGTGTCAGGACGCCACTTTTTTTTTTTTTTTTTTTTTTTTTTTTTTTAAGACTGGCAGACCTTTTGGTGAGGGAACAAGCCATTAATACTTTGCTTAGAACATGGGAATCTGGTTGACAGACCAGGAATATAAATCTGCAGATGAGCTGGGGATAAAAGGGGATCTCTAGTTAGCAAGCCGGGGATCACTGCATAAAAACGAGATATCCAATGCTGCACATACATATAAAGGAACCCATGTTGGGCAGCCTAAATCACCCCAACAGAGTCTACCAGTAACAGGGCAAGCCACTAATTCAGGTGGTCAACAATTCAATCTCCTACAGACTGGCTTAATATAAATGTGTACAACTTCACTCAGCTTAATAACTCAACTACTATGCCTTCCAAGAACTTCCTTACTGGAAGCACCCTGGACTGGATTCTAGTTTCTCACCCACATTACATCTTGAATAGTGGCACTCTGCCTGACCCATTAGGTGACCACTTCCCCACTTTTGCCCGTCTTCCCTCCTCCATGCAACTAACTCATACCTACACCTTCACTCACTGTCTAAAAAACTTTAATCCTAGCACATTCTCAAATGCACTAAAAAAATGAACTGGAACCCACTAAAAACCCTTCCCTTAGAAAATGCTGTTACCTACTTTAACTTAACTTTCCTGAACTTCTTGACTCCTTTGCCCCTCTGAAAACAACACATATAAGAAGCAATCCTGTACCTTGGCTAACAAAAAATACTTTACTAGTTATAAGATTCCGGGATAAAGCCTGGAAACACTACTCCAAAAATAAAACTATCACCACCCTTAAAGAATTTAAAACACTTTGTTACAAAGAAAAACCTTATTATCTCAGACCGCAAAGCCTACTTTTCTACACTCCAAACCAACCGTAACACCAACCCAAAAAAATTCTGGCATGGAATCTCCTCCCTTCTCAACCCTGGCAAAAAAGAAAACCCCTGCCCTCATCCAGATGCCTCTGACTTGGACTTAGCCATCCAATTTAACACTTTCTTTATCAATTCCATAAGTAAACTTACATCATCCTTCACTTCCCATTCGGCTTCCCCACCCTTAATTCCATCTATCCCAACCTCCTCCTTTCTCCATCCCTACAGCCACCATAAAAAACGTATACTAACATTGAAACCCGGTTCCAATGCCCCTGATGATATACCCTCATATTTCTTAAAAGATGCCACTGAAGGCATAGCTCTTTCCATCTGCATTCTTATAAATCTATCTATTGCTGAATGTCAAGTTCCCCAGCTCTGGAAAAAGGCCTTTATTATCCCACTCCATAAAGGTAGTAACAATAATAATATCACAAACTTTCGACCTATTGCTAGCTTATCCCCCATTTCTAAACTTCCCGAAAAATACATCCATCTACAACTTTTACCTTACGTCATAAACAGCCAACTTCTAACCCTTACTCAACATGGTTTCAAACCCAGTCACAGCACTACCACAGCTTTCCTCTCCTTCCTATAAACAGTTAATAAGGCCAGTGACAATGTCCACTCTCCTCCTTGACCTCTCTAAGGCATTCAGCAATATCTCTCAACCTCCTTTTCACTAAACTTTCCAAACTAAATCTATCCCACTCCTCTATTAACTGGTTTACCAGTTACCTCTCAAACAGGCAAGCAGTAGTCAAGATGGAAAAAAGCCACTTCCCTTTTTCTCAATAATCCCACAGGTGTCCCGCAGGGTTAAATTTTAGGCCCCTTTCGATTCAATATATTCATAAACAATTTCTATCAAGCCATCCCAAATGCCAACCTTGTCCAATATGCTGATAATTCAACAATAATCTGCTCTGCCTCTTCTATACCCACCCTAGTTAAATGAACCAAAGATGCCTTCTCCTCCAATGAGCAATGGATGATGGGTAACCATCTAGCACTCAATGCTCCTAAAACTAAACTCATGATATTTACTGCTTCCAAAACCACCACCCTAGATAAAAACTCATTCTCAGTCAATTGTCAAAGTAATGCTCCTCTCAAAATAGTCTAATGCTAAACTTCTAGGAGTCCTGATCAATAACCAGCTAAATTTTGATAATCATCTACAAGTAAATATCAAAAATATACAAAAATAGGCATGCTTTACTGCCACAGCCGTTACATCTCTCCCTCCACTAGGCTCACCCTCACCAACACTTACCTTATATCCCATCCCTCCTATAAGGTGCCTCTATCCTTACTAACCTGCAATCCTGCCTAAAAACTAAACTCTCCTCTTGCTATAATAAAATAACAAAATTATTTGCAACCGGCCATAGATACACTTCACATCACTGCACTGCCCCACACCAACTGAATTGGTTTGAGCTGTCCAATTAGCTCATTTGTATTCAACCTGTCCAAGCACACAAACTTAGTTTCACCCCCTCTCTCTGTCCCTCTCTTGCCACCACCTTTAAAATGCACCAACCAAATAGACTTGAGATCTAATTCCCAAAATCTAATTGAACTGCATAAACCTGCCCATCCACCAGGCAAACATCTAATGTCCTTTTCTCTAGCATGCCATTGGAATTCCCTCCCACCTCTCATTCGCACCACCAGCAGCCTATCTTCATTCAAAACCTTACTTCACACACACCTAACTTCACTATGGGAATGCTCTTGCTCCCACCCCACAATCTCCCTACACTATAGCTACTCTCTATAAGCTATAATTCACAATAGCCTCCCGTTGTTTTGTACTCCTAATAAGCTCTAGGAATTAGCATAATTCCTAGAATGGTACAATTCAACAGCCTAGAAATTAACTGCATGACTTAGCATAACTGTTACAAAATTTAGACCGTTTCTTGTTACTGCATTGTGCTAATATGTTAAACTGTTAAAATCCAACTATTTGTAAATATTACTCTTATTGCATTGTACTAATATTTGCACTCTACTAATATGTGTTTTTCTATTTGTTTAATTTTGCTTAATTTGTGTACATTACATTTATCTAATAACTTACATTAAATCTGCAATTTGTAATTTTCTGGAGCTTTTCTCCCCAGGACTCGATTGAAAATGGACTCCTCATGGGCCAATGGACTATCCTGGCAAACAAACTATAAATAAATAAATAATAAATTGTGCATGGCCAGGATCAGGGGATACAAGTTTTAAATGTAATCAGAAGGGCCATGTAGCATACAAATGTCCATTGAAGCAAGGTGGGAAACAAAAGGTGAGGAAGCCAGCAAGTGGGAATAACATTGTGCTAGTAGTAAGTTGTCTGGAGACAACAAGGATACCAAACTATCTTAGTGTATGGAAGACAGGCCACTGCTAAGAGACAGGCAGATTTCGACACAACTATTGTGAAGCCTGCAGTGGTTAAAGAGGAGCAGTACTTGCTTGGACAGTCCACTCCAATCAGAGCTTTAGGAGGGATCCCATTCCAAATACCTTTGGCCAGGGTTCACCTTGACTAGGAGGGTGGAAAAGGAAGCAAGCAGGCAGATGTGTACGAGGATATTCTTGCAGATGTCTTGATAGAGAATGCTATTAATAATGCAATACCTTGTGTGCATACAGTTACATGCAGTCGGGCTTGGGGACAGCCATGTACAGTATATATAAAAAGTGTACACATCCCTGTTAAAATGCCAGGTTTTTGTGATATAAAAAAATGAGACCACAATAAATCATTTCAAAACTATTCTCACCTTTAATGTGACCTATGACCTTTATAATTCAATTGAAAAACAAAGAAATCTGTTAGGGGAAAATATAAAAAATAAAAAACATACAATAACCTGGTTGTATAAGTGTGTCCAAGACTATTTTTTTGTGGAGAGGTTAAACTCTACACTAAAGACCATGCTACAGATATTTGTAGACCAGTTTAGAAAAGAGTAGGAAAAATATTTACCTCCATATATTGTTTGCATACAAAGAGGTACCCTAGGAATCCACAGGTTTCCACCCTTTTAGTTGCTCTATGGGCATAAGGCGAGGGGGCCTTTAGATTTGATTCATGATGAGTGAGATAGTGAGTGTGAATCCCACAAGGACTCTGTTATGGCATATGTCCTAAATATCAGGAAAAGGCTTAGGGAGTTCATGGGCTTGGCCCAGGAGAACCTGGCATGAGCCCAACAGCAGAATAATATATGGTATGACAGGAATGCTCGAGCCTGAGAGTATGCTGTGGGGCAGCAGGTTATGGTGCTCATTCCTATCAGAAGCAATAAGCTCAGGCAGCTTGGGAGGAGCCCCTTCAAAGTTGTAAGGAAGGCCAGTGATGTTAATTATATGGAAAACTTCCTAGGCAGGAGGCAGTGGCACAAATTGCACTATGTTAATATGATGACGCCTCATCATGTCAGGGAGGTCCTGGCTAGACTCAAAAGGGCAGGGTTGACCAATAAGCCCACTAAATGTAAATTGGGTATGGCAGAGGTCTGTTACCTAGCACAAAGTGGGAAGTGGTGAGATTAGGCCACAACCTGCCAAAGTGGAAGTGATTCAGGCATGGTCTGCTCCAGTCACCAAAAAGCAGGTGAGGGCATTCTTGGGGACAGTGAGGTATTATAGAAAGTTCATTCCCATTTATAGTACAATACATGCTCCCCTCACAGAGTTGACAAGGAAAAACAGGCCAGATAAGGTAATCTGGATCCCAGCCTGAGCAGGCACTCCAAAAGCTTAAAGGGGCTTTGGCAAGACCCCCTGTGTTGGTCCAGTTAGCCAGTCCAGATTAAAGCAAAGAATTCATTGTGCAGGTGGATTTATCAAACCATGGGGTGGGGCCTGCCCTCAGCCAAGATTCCTCAGAGGGAAGAGAGTACAAACTTGTACATTTCAGCCATATACACCAAACCAGGGATGATTGTTATGCAGCTGTAGAAAAAAATGTCTAGCTATAGCATGGGCACTGCAGAAATTTCAGCCTTAACTGCATGGAAGGAAACTCACTGTGGTTACAGACCATAAACCCTTAACATGGCTATATAGAGTCAATCAACAAAATACCAAGTTATTAAGGTGGAGCCTAGGTTTGAAGGCATATGACATGAGAGTACAGCACTGTAGTGAGGTCAGTAATGCCAGTGCAAATGGACTCTCAAGACAGGTATGGGTTGATGTTTTCCCAGACAGGCCAATTTCTCTCAAGCAACATTTTTGCAGGGTCATTTAAAAAAACTAGCTTGAGTCTTCAGATGGGGGAGAGCTGTGTGGATGTGAGATAATGCCATAGATGCCAGGGAGAATAGAATAGTACATGTGTAACCTATGCCAGCAGTGTCAGCTGGAGTTTTTTGGATGGTTTTGTGTTTGACTGTCACACTGACTGGTACAGTTGCTTGTGTTATAAATGTATCAACAGTGTTATTATAACTGATTAAATGTATATGCTTAAACAAAAAATTCTGGAAAGGAAGAATAGAAATTTTTGAAATTGTTCTATCATTTTCAAATACTGCAACAGATCTTAGCAAAGCTCTGAGTGTGTATTGTACCAGAGTCAGGTGATCAAATGTGATGTCATTCTATAACAAGCACTGAGAGGATGCAACTCTCACAGCAGTTTGTTTTGTTTTCTTTGGAACCGGATACAAAGATCTGTGACAGTTATCACAGTCAGTTGAGTTGAGTTCAGTTCAAAGCTTATCACCTTGCCTTGTGGAATTAAGCATCTCATTTTGCCTTGCTGTATTAAGTTTGCTAGGGAACATTAATTTGTTAGGAAATCTAGTGAAATTAGTTAAGTAGTGGTTTCTGCATCTGTTTGAATCTGTCCAACGGTGTTTTTATTTCTCCTGTGATTGAAACTCTGGTGTTTGTATTGTACTTAGATATTTAGTATTCTCATGTTTTCTATTTCATTATTTATTACTAAATATTTTATACCTTTCTTTGTGGGTGATCTTTTAGAGAATACTTTCAGCATCTTGAGAGTACTTGTGCTTATTTTAGAGATACCTTCTCCACTCCAAAAAGCCTTGCTGCTGTGGTTGCAGTCTGCCATTTATATTAGTATTGATTTTACTCACTATAATTGCATACCCTTGTAGGAGCCTGAGAGTAGTTGACTGGTGGTAGCATGGTTACCTTATAGCCTGGGGCAGAAGGGGTACAGCTAGTAAATCTGTACCAGCCTTTCCCAGGAGTGTCTGTATATGAAAATCAAATTCCCAGATGATGGTGTGCCAGCTACTTCTAACTGGGAAACAGTGCTTCAAAATGAGTCTTGTTTCGGATCCAGAGAGAGTCAAGTCCCCAGTCTGGAGCATGTTCCCTGCGTGCTCTTGGGGAAATTGCTTGATGCAGAGTGCTTCATCTAAAAAATAACTTGTAAATCCACTCGTTCTTAGTGGCAGTCTCTCACTGGTGTCAGTTCTAAGAATTGAGGTTCCTTGATTACTGACCCGGATTAGTGTCTCTAGTGTCTCTATCAAACATTCCATCAACAAGCATCCAATTTGCAACTTCAGGAATGGGCCTTGCAACTAGGAGAGTGAAGCACAAGGCAAGAAATGATTCAACAGTATCATTTGTTGGAGGATCTACTTACTCTATCCCCATCAAGCAATGAGGATCAGGTGAACCATCAAGGTTTGAATGAATTGCAGAGCCAACAGGTAAGATGAATATTTAGAAGATTTTGTTGAAGTATGTAATCAGTACCAGATACTGAGGATATTTTAGTTGGTTTTGTACAAGGGATTGCCTTCTACAGAAGAGGAATGTCCAGAGTTAAGTGAGGGAAAACATAGGTGGCCCTGAGCCTAGCAGGGTATATATATGTATGGATCCCCTTCTAAATCACAAATTCTTACATTCCTGAAGAACAAAACACCAAGACTGTTGAGTCAAAATATTATAAGGCTGAAAATGCATAATACTGAATGTTAAAATATCAAATAGGTTGTTATAGCAGTGCTGCTTAGCTTTTAAATGGATACTGTTCCCTCAAGATAGTTCACGTTGTATGGAATTAAAAAATAAATGGTTGGTGTTATGTGACAAGCTCAAGGAAATATCATAGAGGTGTATGGAAGTGGAAGTCTCAGAAAGGTAAGCATTACAGTGCAATCTCGGATTTGATGTATGTTATTAGCAGGGGGAGTGGGGGGTGCAGGAGGCTTGCCCCCCTGCTTAAATGCAGAGAAGTTGACTGTTATTTGTTTCTGTTAGTTGGTTTGTGTTTTGTGGTGGAGGGTAGTACTTATAGGTGTGCATTTTGTGTTTCGATATTTTGGGAGTCGATCTTTGGAAGTTACATTGAAATTGATCTTTCAATGTTTTGGTCTCATTATCGTGGTCTTTGGGAATGTGAGATTTCGTGATTTGAAAATATATATATATATATATATATATATATATATATATATTTTTTTAATTACTGTTGATAGGCGAGCTTCCAAACAGCATCATCTCTGGTCAAAGAGTTGTTGTGGGAATGAACATGGTCCATTTCATCCATTTTGTGCTTCCCAGCAGGATTTGACAATCACCTCCCAACATAACTTTCAACCACTAAAACCAAGAAATCTGAACAAAGCCGCAAAAAATGGAGGAACAAAGAGTCAAAAATAGGGACACTCTTCAAAGCTCTTACAAACTTAGAAAGTTGACAGAACAGGTTTTGCATTAGCATGAATTTTCATAAGGATCTGAAGTCTAAAACACATATGTCTGCCCTTATTTTTTGATGTCAGTCCTTAATGATTTGTTAGAAAACAAGTAGTTATGTACTCACCATAACGTTCGATGTATGTAGTCCATCTCGCCTCACATTCTTACCCGTGGGTTCGGTGCCGAATATCGGCTCCAACTCGGCCAACTTTTCTACCTCAAAGTCTTTTATTGGCTGGGCTAAGCAGGTATCCCATGGTGCACTGCTCCATATCCCCAGATCTAGTTTGCTGCAATACTCATTCGTACCCCATGCATACACAACATCCAGATAAAAGAATAAGCCAAGTAACGGGACTCTGTAGATGGACAACCTAACCTCCAAATCCTCCAGGAAGGGGGAAAGGAGGGAGGGTAAGTACGAATGTGAGGCAAGATGGACTACATACATCGAACGTTATGGTGAGTACATAACTTCTTGATGTTATGTAGTCCTATCTCGCCTACATTCTTACCCATGGGACAGCATCCCTAGCACCTACATCCTGGGTGGCTCATAGGAAAATACTCTGGAGAACTGTGGAGCCAAAGAATGACCTGCCCCTAGAAACCACGTCCAATTTGTAATGAGAAACGAATGTGTGAGGAGAAGCCCAAGTAGCTGCAGCACATATATCATCCATTGACAATCTGGCTAGATAGGCTGTAGTTGTAGAAACAGCCAGAGTAGAATGAGCCTTGACCGGAAATGGCAGATCTTTTCCTCCTGCGTGGTAGACGAAAGATATGCAACTAGATATCCATCTGGATAGGGTGATCTTGGAGACCGGGGACCCCATTTTGTTTTCTGAAAAGGAGACAAAAAGTTGATCAGAGTTCCGTATATCTTTTGTCCGGTGCAGACAGAAGCGTAATTGTCTGTGTACATCCAACTGATGAAATCTAAATTCTGCCTTGTTCGAAAAGTGAGGAAAGAACAAAGGCAACTCAATGGACTGATTAAGATTAGACACAGAAGCCACTTTAGGAAGGAACGAAGGGTTTGGTCTAAGAGAAACCCTGTCCTTTTGGAAGATTAAGTATGGAGGTTTGATGGAGAGGGCTTGAATTTCTGAAACTCGCCTTGCTGAAGTGATTGCTGTTAAGAAGGGCTGTTTTCTAGGTCAAGAATTTCAATTCACAGGTAGCTGCAGGCTCGAAAGGTGGTAAAATAAGGGCTTGTAGAACAAAATTGAGATCCCAGGGCATGACAGGTTCAGAAACCGGGGGACGGAGCAACAGAGTACCCTTCAGGAAAGCCTTGCATATTCTATGAGCTATGAGATTAGGCTCATTAGCAACATGAAATTTAGATATCGCTGCCAATTGAACTTTGATGGTAGCTGATGCGGAACCCTGATGGAAAAGCATAGACAAAAACTCTAAGACTGAAGCAATTGGAGCTGTGTAAGGATCAATTCCTCGGGTATGCGCCCAGATAGAAAACCTCTTCCATTTGCTCAAATAAATCTTCCCAGTAGATGGCTTATGAGAGGACAATAATATATGAACCACTTCTGGTGAGAATTTATGAAGTCTAACTCACTATGGAAGTGGAGTAGCCAGACTGTCAACTGGAGGGTCATCAAGGAGGGGTGGAACTGTCCCAACATGTGTGTCAGTAAGTCTGGTTGAGGATCAGGAATCCAAGGAGTGTCCACAATGTATGGTTGAAGAAAAGGGAACCAGACTTGGCGAGGCCAGTGTGGAGCAATCAGAATCATTCTGCTTTCCAAGGATTGTGCTTTCTGAATCACCTTTGACAGCAAAGGAAACGGAGGGAAAGCATAAAGCAGACCGGAGGGCCAATCATGAACCAGAGCATCCCTGGGTGACTCCCCCTGTGGGGGGATCAGCGTGAAGTAGCTGCTGCACTTTGCATTGAGGGGGCTGGCAAAAAGTTCGCAGCAAGGCTGACCCCATCTGCTGAAGATTCACTCTGCAACTAGGCGACTCAGGGACCACTTGTAATGCATCAGAATAGCTCTGCTTAGCCTGTCCGCAATCATGTTGGACTTCACCAGAATGTGCATTGCCACCAGAAACCGTTGGGAAGTTACTGCCCACTGCCACACTCGCATGGCCTCTCTGCACAGTGGGTAAGACCTGGTTCCCCCCTTGCTTGTTTAGATACCACACTACTGACATGTTGTCCGAGTGCATTGCAATCGTCCCTAGAGGTAGAACACACTGAAGTGCCTGCAACGCAAGTAGCACTGCTCTCATCTCTAGGACGTTTATATGCAGATGTATCTCGTGCTCTTACCACGTGCCTTGGACTGTCCTGCCAAGATAATGCCCCCCCACCCCATCTGGGTGGCGTCCGTGGTCACCGTGGCTACTAGGATGGGTGGAACGAAGGGCCTTCCCCCATCCAAATTGTTGGTGCAAAGCCACCAGCCGAGGTCCCGCTTGCATCTATCCGTGAGCAAAATGGGGCGAGAAAGTGGAAATCTTTGGAGAGACCATTGAAAAAAGAGGAGCCATTGGAGAATTCTCATGTGCAATCTCACTAGAGGGACCAACATAATTGTTGCTGCCATGGTCCCCAGGAGTTGGAGAACCCATCTTGCCTTCACTTTCCTCAGGGGCATCAGCATGTGTATCTGTTGTTGTAAGGCTCTGATCCTCTCCTGTGGTAAAAATGCTTGCATTTGAATGGTGTCTAATTCTGCTCCTATAAAGCTGACATGCTGCGAGGACAATAAAACAGATTTTTCCCAATTTAGTGTTATACCCAACTGGTGACAGAGTGATGGTAGCATCCCTGGTTTGAACTAGTTGATGCCTGGTGGAGGTAAGGAGCCAGTCATCCAGATAAGGAAACACTTGGAATCCCTGATGTCTCAAGTGTGCCACCACCACCGCCATTCACTTGGGTGAACACCCTGGGGGCTGTGGTGAGACCAAAGGGCAGGGCTCAAAACTGGAAATGACTGGCTCCCAGCCAGAAGCATAGGTGACACCTGGATGCCCTGTCCATTTTCACATGGCAGTAAGCATCCTTGAGGTCGATGGAGCACATCCATACCTCCTCTCCCAACGATGGGAGAATCGACTGTAACGTGACCATATGGAACTTGGACTTCTGTACATAGTTGTTCAGTTGACTGAGATCTAATATGGGTCTCAGGTCCCCTGTTCTTTTCGGCACCAAAAAGAATCTTGAGTAAGTCCCTAATCCGATTTGGTCTGAGGGGACATACTGGATGGCTCCTTTTCCTAGCAGCTTTGAAACCTCTGAGGCTGCTTGATCCCTTTGACTGGGTGGAACGTCTGGGATTTGTCTGATTGAAGGAGGATCTGATGTAAACGGAATGAGATAACCTCTGGAAATTATCCGTAATACCCATCGGTCCTGGGTGATGCTTTCCCAGGCTTCTGGATATAACGAAATTCGACCCCCGACTGGCTCCGGATAAGCACAGCCGGGCACTCCCTCAGGAACGAGAGTAGGGAAAGCCGTGAAAGGAATCGTGGTCTCCCGAATTGCGGGGGCCCCCTCTGCCTCTAGGGCGGCGTCTCCCTGAATAACCTCCCCCTCCTCTGCCTCTGGAGGGGGGCTCACCTTGTGCAGCAGGAAAAAACCTCTGTGATTTCTTGAACCACATCTCCCCCACCCCGCTGGGCCTTGGGATAAGGCCTAGAAGGAAGAGAAAAATGGACCCCTACGGCAGAGAGGGTCTTTCCCTCTTGCTCGCAACTGGTGAGGGTGTCTTTCACTTCGGTCCAGAACAAAGAAGAACCATCAAAGGGGGCATCAGTGAAGGAAGACTAAGCCCTCTGCAAAGTGACACAGGTGCAGCCAGGCTTGTCTTCTAAGGGCGACTCCTGAGCTTGCTGCCCTACTCGCTCCCTCGGCTGCATACGAAATGAGCCGCATGGATGAGTTGACAATGAAATTGAGGGTAGACACCTGGGCGTTAACCATCTGGGCCACCGCCTCAGGGACGTTACCCACAAGAGTATCTCCTAACTCCTTGAGGAGATCTCTCTGGAGCCGAGTGAAATGAGACAGGTAGTTCAGCGACTGTAAGGTAAAGGTTGCTGAAAAGAGGGTACGCTTCCCGTACTGGTCCATGGTCTTAGACTCCTTGTTAGGAGGATGAACGGAGGAAGAAGACTCTACTACTTCCTGAGTGGCTGCCGCCACCACCATGGCATCTACAGGGACTCCCTTGGACAGAAACTCCTTGCCCTGGGGGGCAGAAAGAAATTTGTTGGGACGCCTGGGCACGGGCTCCACAGAAACTGGGTTTTCCCACACCCTTCGACATATCAGATCAAGGAGCTCGAAGGGTGGGGACACCCAGGAGGCGGAGGGCTGAGAACCAAAAGCCTTAAGGAACAGTGACTCCTCCTCGGAAGGGGCTTTGGACGGCCAGTCACCTCTGTTTCAGTATTTCCAGGATGTTGGAGAAGGAAACATCATCAGAGGATGACTTTGGGGACCCCTCCGATTGCTCGAGGTCAGTTTCAGAGGTGAGGGACTCATCCTAGGAGTCTATGTGCTTCCTCTTGCACATTTTCTTTCTAGGGGGCTCCTCAGGCACAAACTCTGAGGGACCCTCAGAAATTTGGGGACCACTCGTGGGGGTATCACTAGGCCTTGTTGCTCTGCTGTCCATGGATAGGTGATCAGAGGCTCTCACTGGAGTGGTGGGGGACAGAGTGAATGACCCGCCTGATGTAGCTGACGATCTGGCCAGTGCGGTCTGCATAGCCTCGAAGGCAGCCCTCACCCCCCCCCGAGTCAGAGGACTGACCAGCCTCCGAGGCCATGATGTGAGTCGTAGTTCCCCGAGCAGAGGCACCGAGAGGGAGACTCAGAACTGAAATAAGTCCCGAGATGTCCCCCTCGGGCCCAACCGAAGAATCCAGAGTCCCGAACCCCGAGGACGGGTCCGACGGGGTCAGAGCCGATGTATGTAACGATGGAGCTGAAGGGGCCATTGGAACCGGCCTAGGAACATCACATGGCACGGGGCACTCCGAAGACAGAGATGCGCTCGGAGGAGGAATGATCGAAGAAGGGGTCTGGACGGGCTCCGGAGCTGACTGGGCCGGAGCCAAAAATAATTTTGCCAAAGCCGGTGACAGGAGGAGCCTCTGGACCATTCTATCAACATCCACATCCGAAAGGGTCTTGGAGGATTTGGACAAGACAGGGAGAGAGATCGAGATCTCCTCTCAGGAGAAACTGGTCTGAGACTGGACGATCAGCTCCTAAGAGATTCCAATATAATTGGAGCAGACGCCGGTTCCGTCAACACCGACACTTCCTGCGGCCCCGAGGACAGTGGAGCTGAGGAGGTCGATGCACTTTTTGAATGAAGCTGACGGAGCCGGAGATCTCTTTTTAGACTTGGAAAATTTTGACTTAGCACTGGGAGACGAATCCACAGCCTCTTCAAAAGAAGGCTTCAAGAGTCCCTTTAAAATCAGCTTATTCTTTCTCTCTTGGAGCACTCTAGGACTGAACGCATGGCAAAAACTGCAGGACTCCTGCAGATGAATGGCTCCCAGGCAATAGACACAAATGGAATGCCCATCGGTGATGGACATTTTGTACCCACATTTAGAGTGCTCCTTGGAATCTTTGGACATCTTTCACAACACCAACAACGCAAAAACAAAAAGTCTGACAAGAACTCACAGATGCTCAACACCACAAAAACGTGGGAACCAGTTATAAACAATGACCGTACACACACACTGGAGAGCAATGTTAAAAACCTCTAAAACGGTTGATGACCACAAGGTAAGGGAACAGACCAAACCTCTAACGTAAACGGTTTAGTGAATAGTACACACACACTAGATAAGCAACCGGAGAAGGACTAGGTCCTCTAAATGAAAACGGGCCTAGCCCGAGGGAACAGTTAGCGGTATACCACAAAACACAAGCACACAATCACAACCTTAACAACACTAAAGACAATAGCTATGAAAATAGCTTTTTGTTTATGAACAAAAACGTCTTTCAAGACAAGAAAAAAGTACTTAGCCACAGCCAAGCGAGACCACGTCCGAGCTACACGAGCGGCAAACGAGATCTGGGGATATGGAGCAGTGCACCATGGGATACCTGCTTAGCCCATCCAATAAAAGACTTCGAGCTAGAAAAGCTGGCCGAGTCAGAGCCGATATTCGGCTCCGAACCCACGGGTAAGAATGTAGGTGAGATAGGACTACATAACATCTACAATTTTATGACAAATGGAATACACATCAAAATCTGGAAATTCTGTAACTATCTGGACAGTTGTGTTATGCCTCCCAAGTTCCATTTTTGGATTAAAAAAGTATGTTGATAGGATTATGTTTAAAACTTTTCATCTGTCTGATGCAGATAGGATGCAACATATTTTGGATTCTGATGGACCAGCAGCAAATGATCCTCTATCTGTGTTATCAGTTCTCATTGAGTAAAAGTCTTGTACATTCATGTCAAAATCCTGAGACAATTTGCTGGTTGGATTTATGTAGGTCATGGTTGCAGTCATTTAAAGGGAATCTTTCCAAGCCTTGTCATTACTGAATAAAGTCTTAATCATTTGGGGAGCCCAAACACAGAGAAAGAGAGTTTTGATTAATTAATTTCCATATGGATAACTGGTGAATGCAAAGCAAACTGGATATTAAAGTACAGTATTCTTCAGTAGATGAAACAATAAGGATTATTCCACAATTTAAAATTCCTTGGTTGGCAAAGTTGGACATGGAGTAAGTCTTTCAGCTACTTTTGCTTTATATAAATTATTGACAATTGCTGGGCATGTACTTTGAGGCTATTTATTATTTTTCCATGACCATCATGCTGATGGACTGTGCAGTGGCTTGCACCACCTTTGAAAAGTTTAGCACAACATTGCATGGGTGCTGAGAACAGATAGCACCTGAGCAGTATGGAAATCACTACTTGATGATTTTTTTTTTAATGTGGATAAAGGGAAGTAAGAGACAAGGTTAGGTATGTTTAAATTGTAGGAAGTGTATCACCATCTGGGTGTGTCCCTAGCTGATGAAAAAAAATCAAAGACCCTGTTAAGTCCCTTACATCTTTGTGTTTTGAAACAAACGTAATATCCTCCTCTTTTATATTACCACAAACAGAGTTTAGTTTGTTGGATTGATTTCATTAACTGGGTCTTTTTTGCCAGCTAAAAAAGACTGAACAAGGTTATAGAACTTGTTAGCCTTTTAAATTTTGCTTGCAGGGCAGTGGCCCTGGGCAAAATATTCACTAGATCCTTAGCTAATTTTCTGAGTGGAGGAAAGCAGAAGCATTATTGGGTCAGGGTTACTAGAAGGGTGATATCACTCCATTTGTGGTGGGCTTCAATGGTCATTTTTTGACAGAATAACTGTGTTCAACTGATATGTTACAGCTGTTCACAGATACAGCAAGGACATGTCATGGGAGCCAATTTTAGAGGCCAGTTTTCCACACACTGGCTTCCTACTATCTCATCTAAGAAAAAAAGTGCATCATATTATTAGAACATGCACCTATTTGGGTTGTAGCAGTTATTTGGCAGAATGAATTATACAAAAAATGGTATTTTGCCCTAACAAGGCTACGGTGCAACTTTTGACCAAAAAGTCATCTAGGTCTTTCTGGTTTCAGTCACTTTGAGGACTACTCCACAATCCAAGCATTAATTTATATTTCTCTGCTGAACACACTGTCGTCCTTGTCAACAGTCTTTCTTATTGGCAGGTCTTCAACATTTGGCAGCAGGCACAAGATCTGGTGGCCTTGCCCATTCATATATCAACTGACCTGTGGATGTTTGGGGATGAATACTTGGGCTTCTAACAGAGAGTCAGCATATGGGAAGTAGTTATTTGGTCCTTCAATAATATTTTGCTCCAGCCTTCCAAAGGAAGAAAAAACATTGTTTGCCATGCATAATAATGGATTTTTAACATTTTTTTTCCATATTCTTTTTAGTGAAATTTTATAAAACAAGATGATTTACTATCTCATAGAAGACTGAGTATACATTAATGGTCAACAAAACAAGTAATATAAAAAAAGGAACAATCCCACAAAGCACACTAATTTACGAGTACCTAAATGGATATATTCAGAAGAAAAAAGGCTATGTTTCTCCAGTATTTCCACCAATTTTTGACGGGAGTTCTACGTAGTAGTTATCTTTTCCATTTTTCCTGATAGCTGTTAATTCTGCCTGAGATACCGACAACATGATTTTTCTGAATTCTTTACAAGATGGAGAGGATTCACTCTTCCAGTTAGCTGTAATTGTCTGGCGTGCAATGGCTGGAATGATCTATAAGAGTGAAAACTGATATAATAAAAATGAAGGAAGAACCAGGGAGTAAAATAATCTTCCATTTAATACATAAATTAAGCACTTTCGTCCACTATCAAAAGACTTCTTCATTCTGACATACATACCAAGTAACTCAGTATATATACATTCAAAAAGTCACCTGACATCAGCCATAAACAATTACCATAACAATTACCAACTAGGATACCAAACCAAGCCACCCCATTTACAAGCATCACGGACTTGCATACAAATACAGTATCCCAAACCATAAAAAAATCATTTAAACTAATATCAATATAACAAACTTTGTTAACCACATATTTGAGCTCTAAGTGGAATTTATGGAGTTGAAGTGGCAGTACGAGCCAAGAGATAATGAGGTCCATAAGATGCCTAGCTAAATACTGAGAAAGCAAAAAAAAAAAACACACACACACACATATATATATATATATATATATATATATATATATATATATATACATACATATATACACACATATATATTTTTCCCCCACTCCTTGCATTAACCCACATTCAAAGTTGCTATGCTGCAGGATTGGCAATAATGTAAAAGTTAATAAACATATCTCAGAGCTTGCAGCCACTGTTAAGATATTTAACAGCTGGTGATAAAAATACTACAAATACCCAAAGAAAAACACAGTGTATTTCCAAACCTGAATAAAAATGGGCTTCCACAGCATACTAGTTTATTTTAACATTTTAATAAGGTTTTTATTTGAGTGCTTTCATCTACTTATTCAATGTACCACTGGACTTCATCTGAACTAAAAACTTCACTATATTCATCAATTATATACAAACTTAACAGCGCATGACAGACATAAAAGAGCCAATCATTTCAAGCACTCAATTAAGATGTTTACCACAACTGACTGGATATAAAAGTTAATGTACCAATAAAAAATGATCACATATCTGCAACAAACCTAACCAACTTAGTCTATAAAACCCTTATATTAAATCATAAATGAAATGTGTACACGTGTAGTACGTGTAAATTATACACACCAGAACATATATGAAACCATTAAGATGGCTTTCACTGAGTCTTACTCCATGGGGACTGGTTCA
The DNA here is from genome assembly GCF_019279795.1 of Protopterus annectens. Taxonomy (NCBI): domain Eukaryota; kingdom Metazoa; phylum Chordata; order Ceratodontiformes; family Protopteridae; genus Protopterus; species Protopterus annectens. The sequence continues at coordinate 277,602,390 of NC_056749.1, forward strand.
ATGAAATCCAATTCGTGAACCTTGAAACTTTATATGTTTCTATAATAGGGGCACTACTGTCTCCCTCCACTTAGTATTTCATGAGGTAGGTTGTAATGGACCTAGCTTGACAATCTTAAGTCTGATAACATTTTCTAAACAAAGCCCATGGAGTACGTATGCACATTCTGTGAAATTAAAACACTCAGACATTTTTTATAAAAGCAGGTGGTTTTATTGTCCAAACATTAAGTTTTCTGACTTTGCAACAAACAAGAATACTGGTATGTTCTTAATGAAATAAGCAGTCTCTTTTTTTCAGGTGTTGTACAATTATAAACGGAACACAAAAGTTGGTTACCAATAGTATCAGTTTCATGTCTGTGCTGATCTATATCTCAGAGCTGACAGTAGTCTCAGTTCATTTTTCCTTCCCATAGGTATGCTACAGTCACCTCCCTAAATGTTCTGTTTCCCTTTAGCTTAAATAGATGCAGGTTTGTAACTGGAGCCACTTTCATTTGCATTTACCAGTGGCACTCACCAAATTTTGTTCAAAATAACACCCAGTGAAACCATCAATATCAGTCTTCATCAAAAGTCTTTAGGTCCTCAAGATACTATTTGCTTAGAGTTGGTGAACACCAGGATAATGCTATTTCTGAAAGTGATATAGCTGTAATGCTAAGGACCATAAAGACAGCTTGATACTGCATTCATTTTATTGAAGTAGCAACTGCAATGGATCATGATTTTAAATTAGGGGAAATTCCCTGACAAGTAAATAGTAGCATATTGATTGTAAGGCCCACTTCAAGTCCTGTCAGTCTTTCTCTGCTTTTGAATATTTAATTTCTGCTTTTGACAAACTTTCTACTTGGAGAGTAGATGGAATGTTCCTCATCTCGAACTCTCTTTGGGATTGAGGCAACCCATAATCTCATTTGTGAGGCATCTGTATACATAGGAAGTTTTTTGGAACACTCAAGAAACATTAAAATGGGTTTTAAATACAAGCTGTTGAAAGGCTTTTTCCACACCTTCAGTCTCCTAAATTTTGATTGGTATTGTCCTTCTACCAAGATAATTATGAGACATGTGGTACAAGCATTGTCTCTCTCTTTCATTTAATTTAAACAGGTGCAGTTTGACATCTGGAGTCACAGTCAATCCAATTATATTTTATTTCTCTTAAATTGTTATCTTACACTTTACCTCATATTAAAATACACATAAGAAATACAGTCATTCCATTTATCCTGAGAGGCACTGAAAACTTATAAGAGTTAGAAAGATTTTGAAGCAATGTTTCAGAAAGTTTGGGAACTTCTCCTCTAGTGTAGTTATTTTCATAGATGGGCATTTTAGGTGGACTGCTGATACCAGAAATGGATGATTTAAATCATTGTGATGCTGCTGAGTTCAGAACTTCATGTAAATAATGTTATTAAAAATAATGTAGTTTAACAGGGCACTCCCTAGTAAGTTGAGAAACTAGGTATCCTAGAATCAACCCCATGTATTTGGACCAACTAATTGTTGGGGTATGGTGTTTGTTACTAAGTGAACTTGTAGATTCTAAGTCAAACTTGTATGCACAAATGGCCAATAGTACACCATCACTTAAGTATGGTTCTTTGCCTATAATTAAGAAAAAATTTTATCAGTTACAAAAATTTAGTGCCACAGAAAATGGACTTAATCTAAGTACTGCACATACAATGGCAGCAGTGATATTGATTTACAAACTAGTAATATGAGTAAGCAGGTTGGTAAATAAAGTATAGCAGAAAGCATGCCTGTGAAGTGTGATAATCCGGAATTGTTAATTTCTTGAAGTGGTGAATCTGCAATTTGTCATTGTACCATCACCAAACATATGAAATATACTATGTAGTAGAAGGGAAAAATTATTATGATTGGAGGACTTAGAAAGCAAGATTACACAAATTAAAACACAATGTGGTTACAAAAATAAGTCAACTACTAAGCAGAAAATTTATATTATATAGTGAATGGAGGCAACAGACAATACCATGTAGCACAATAGAAATGTAGACTCTGTTAGGATCGTAGGTGATTGCTAGACTACCAACCCCAAGGGGGCCTTTATACACCTTGCTATAGGTCCCAAGGTGACAATCAACCCCTTTACCTTGCATCTATGAGGTAAATACCTTAGCCATTATGTCAACCTCAACTCTGAAGGTCAAGTGTTACATCCTACAGATCTGGTGTCTAATTTGTCACTAGATGTCTTTGCTGGCCAAGATATTTCTCAGTTTAAAGACTTACAGAAGTTACAGTGGAAAACCCTCAGCCTGATATACTACAAGTTATACTTGGCCTCATTTAAGAGAAAAGTGCAGGATGAGAAGATTAAAAAAGCAACTATGATTTGACTCTTGCTGGAAAGATTGGAGAAATCTAATGTAGAATCTTCTCAAAAGACTCCTGTCAAAATATTGAAGGACGTGGGTGAAAAAAAAACTGGCAGTGGATGGCAACCTTTACCAAAAGTTTTCAAAATGTAAACAAATAAAAGAAATCAGTCTAGAGACTGACAGAAAAGAATTCCTACCAAAGAATATAATAAAATATTGACAGAAATTAAGGAAAGGAGAGCTATGTCTCATACTAAAAGAAAACAGAAAATTTTACAGAGCTGTAAGAGTTTCCCTGTTATATCAAAGAAGACAGATCTTCAGAAGTAGCAGAAAGTATCTAAAGGAAAATATTTTAAACTACCCCCTGTGGATGAAAATGGGAATTAGACACCAACTTCAGTGAAAGAAAATTTTCATGACTTGCTATTTTAATGAAACTAGCTGAAGATGAAAGCCTTTATCTGTATTTGTAGGACAAGTATCTATAATTCATTTGGTTGAAGTCCAGAAAAAAAAACATAGCAATTTCAAGAAAGCTCAGTTGGCATACAATAGACAAAGTAAAGGTAGAGTGAGAGTCACATTTTTGTGGTCTCTTAAGAATTGAAGACAGAGGCTAGATTTTTTTTATTTTTATATAATTTACTGGACTGGTATTATGAAGGAAGACTGCATTGTTATTCACCAAAGAATCACAATGTTGAATGAAAAACATCTGACATGAAATGAAGACTCACACTACTGAACAGTCAAAACATCTGACATAGTAAATACCACAAAAAGAATGATGTTTAGATTAAAACCTTTCCATAACGCTAGCTTCTAATTTTCCTGATTTGCAGTAGTGTTACTGACTTCTTTAAAGGTAAGGCATAGGGTTAGAGTTAGGGGCAAAGGCAATAATGAAGTTAGGCTTAGCATGTATAACAGAGGTGGTGGGGGGTACTTTGTACCCCTGCACCACCTTAGTAATATATACTATCCACAATCCTACCCTTAACTTTCACTTTATACCTTACCTTAAAAATCCCTTTCTATAACACTACTACTAAAGGACAAGCTCAGACACACATCCACCAACACAAATATCCAAAACCTCCCTTTCCCTAACCCTTTTTGTAAGCATAACCCACAAATATTCATGCATGCACAAACACTTACACAATACCCATTTACCTTTTACAATAAAGCATACACATTGAACATTCAAATAAATTACCCTGCAGTTCATTCTGTCATGCAAATGAGTGCAAAATGGAATGATTACTACCCCTTAAGTGGCATTCTTTGTAGTTACTTAATTGAAAAGATAAAGGTTAACATTTTAGTTGTGTTTTATTGCCTGGCATTATGAGGGACATATAAGACTTTTAAGCAGACTGTCAATGGACAACACACAATGAAAGTGTTCAGAATCCACTCATACTTTTGCCCATTGCAGAGCTTATTTTTGTATATGCAGCAATGGACACTGAGTTCACTTGTGGAATAGGATAATGCCCATCAATATATCCATGCAATTGCTGAATATGCATCAAAATTTCCTAAGGCAGTACCACTGTGAGCCATCGATGCAGAAACCTTAGCAAAAATTAGCAATGTTCTTTCCTAAGGAAGAAATTTTCTGAGTACGTCTTACTGACCAAGGCACCCCATTCATGTCCAGAGTAATGAATGAAATTTGTCAGTGCTTTAAACTGAAATCGTAAAGGACCTCTGTATACCACACTTGGGCAGATAAGCTAAATGAATGCTTTAATAAAACATTAGAATCTATGACATGAGAAGCTGTAGGGTTAGATGTGAAAAAAGTGAACCATCCATTACCATAACGTCTGTATGCTGTAAGGAAGGGGTTCCAAGCCTCAAAAGAATTCACACCATTTGAAATGTTATTAGTCAGACATCTCTCAAGCTTGCTAGATACTGCAAAATAAACATGAAAGGAAGAAAACACTATTTAAAAGTGCTATAGGTAATTTTCTAGACCTGGTGATAGGTTAACAACAGTAATATCTGTAGTTGGAGAAGAAACAGCAAATAAAACACTGAACATATAACAGAAATGCTAAGTTGTCTGAGTTCAAACCAGGAGATAAGACAGTATCTTAGTATCCACTGCTGAAAATGAGTCCTTTGTTAACTGCATAGGCCTTTTACATGACTGAAAAAAGTGAAATGAGGTGAAGGTGAATTTTAAGGTGACAACTTGAGAAAAAGGAAGCTAGAAGTGATGCACAACATAAAGGTTCTGAAATCATTGAGAGAATCTAAAATTTCTGTAATGAATATGTGTTTGTGGAATGGAAGGTTCCTACAGCATATCCTGATGTGAACATAGAGGAAGCATTATCTGGGTTCTAAAAACAATAAGTGAAATAATTTGTGCTCAAGAATAAAGACATATTCTCAGTGTTGCCTGGTAAATCCAATTTAATTAAGCATAGCAAAGCTATTAAGAATAAAGTTCAAAAAAGTGCTCAAACTTGGGTAAGGGCCGCAGAGTGAGTGGAATAGTCCCATTGTATGGTTCCAAACATGATTGTAAAAATCCAATTTGGTAGTGTACTACTATAAAACTATATTCAAATTACTGAAGGGAAAGATTACCATAATGGAAAATTTAAGTGGAACGCAGTTACACCTGCAGTAGATCATTTAGCTACAGCAGACAATTAAAAGTGATTTGAGTTGAGGGATTATAGCACATCCCATCTCTACAGATTTGTTAATGCACTTAACAGATGTAGACCCAACTTGGGGGGCCCATGCTCTATTCCTAAGGGGTTGGCATAATAGTTAAGGTCTATATCTTGCAGACACACTGTACAGGGTATGATTCTGGCCTCTGATTAATGGCTAGGCTTCTAATAGTTTGTAGACTGACAGCCTAGTAATTGCCTATGAAACTATGAACCTATGATGTTTTGCAGCTACTTCAGGATGGTAAATGTTATATAAGAATTTGATTTGTATTCCATGCCCTGCTGAGTTTATAAACTGTCTGTGAAAGTGAACAAAGCTTAGATTGTCTTCTTCAGTAAATAAAAAAATTGGTAAAACATTTTCCACAAGAAATGGGATCTTCTACTACATAGTGCTACCCTTTGGACTCCTAGAGCACCTACTGCATTCCACTGATAGACAAAATTATTCGTTAGATACAGCTCTTACATCAATGACATTGACATTTTATATGAAGATTGGGAATCTATCTATGAAAAGATCAAGTTATTTTAAATTTCCTGTATCAAGCTTGATTAATCTGATTAACCTAGACATGTGCAAGTCAGGTATATCAGAAGCCTGCTATTTGGCTGTCCAGTAACTAATCTTGGTAGTACATAATTGGTACAGACAAGTCATGGGAAATCAATTTAAAGCTTCTTTTGGCATGGCTAGCTATTACTGAAAACAATTCCTGATCTCTCCACAATAGCTTGCTCCCAGTTGGCCTGACTAAAGCTAACATAACTGTACATAAAATGGACAAATAAAATGGAATAAGCATTTAGATAACTAAAGGAAATGCTGTGTTCAGAGGAAATATTCAATACCTCTGCATTTTGAAACAATTCTTAATACACACAGTTGCTACTGAGATAGGTAAAGGCACACTCATAGGCTGCAAATGTGGGGATGTATTATGTGACTTAAATACTGATGGATGAAGACAGTATGCACATTTTTAAACTGTTACAGACTTGTTATATTCCTGAATGATACAGTGGACCATTATTTCATCACCAGTATCTCAATAGCAATATATGTCACACCAACAAAAATGAAAATAAACTAGCAAGAATATAGTCATATGAGGTATACTGCTTCAGAATGACAAACCTTCACTGTGGAAATTTTCTATTACCCTTATGGTGGAAACACTGAGTAATACATCAGTAAGCAGAAAAACAGTGCTACTGTTGAATAACTATTTTTCCAAATGTATCTGTCATATTAGAACAGTTTGCATATTTATATCCTATAATCTGTATTAAAGTACTCTTGATGAAGTCTTAATAAGGTTCTTTTTTTATTTGCATATTTTTATATAAATTTATTTTAAGAGGAATACACAATTCTGCCATCTTCTGTACAAGAATATTATCTTGCATGACTGTATGAAAATAAGAAAATCAGTTTTGGAGTATTGCCAAAGCCATATACGTTTAAAAATACTGATACACATTTCAACAGTTTTCTATGCAGATTGTATAAAACAAATTAAGTTTTTAACTTCAAATCACCATTTTGTTTACGGGGTAGATAGAATGAAAAACGAGACAACAGACTTGATACCAATCATAACCTCTCATGTTTACTTCCTTAACCCAAGGATGATTTGCACATGATGTGAGGTATATGGCTAACAAACATCTTATTTAAATGAGACAGAATTATCTTCTCAAGCATATATGGTGCACAAACAGCATCTTTACATATTCAGCTCACAAGAAAGCTGATGCAAGTCCTGTACATTTATAGTTTCACTTGCTGCTTCACACTGTTTAATTTTGCTTTAGTTGTTCCCTAAACTTATACATCTTTTTTATTCACTTGCCTTTATTCAGGAGTTATTCGGGATCATTATCTGGTTAACTGAGTAGTGTTCCAAGTCAGGTGTGAAGAATAATATTCAGGGCTTTATTCACCATACCACTTTGCTTATAAATATTAGTACTGTGTAAATCATGAAATGTTCTTGTAATATAATTAACAGTCCTATAAACCCACACTAACTACACTAAAATATACCAATGGCAATGAAATTATACTTGGTTTAAATATAATTATGCTTGACAGGACAAATAGACAGGCAGGCAGAATTACCATAATTTATAAGCATTCTCTAAACCACATACCCTTGGAAGATATGACAATGTAATAATACACAACTACTGTTATCATACTTTAAAATCAGTAATATCCAAACCAAAGAGTAAAAAGGTCACAAAGACAAACCAATTAGTAAAAACTATAAGAAAAACCTAGCCGAGCTATTGTTTTCACTGTGGGATACCTTAAACCTCCTATAATAGAGAAACATGTTTCACCACCTACATGATGAATGTCCATGACCTTTTCTTTCCTTTTTAAATCTTTTTGGATTCATTCAGGCCAATAAAACCCCAGTAGCTATGGATATGCATGTTATGGTCTTCTTATGATCTCGTCAGAACAGTATAAGTGGACTATTTTGCTATACTTCAGAAACACAAGGGCGTTAAACCCAGTCAATGTCCATAACCATTAAGGTGCCTGCAAAATATCACAACCAACATCCAAACCAAAGAGAAAAGAAGTCACACAAACAAAACAATTAGTGAAAAACAATAAGAAAATCCTAGCCAAGATAGAGTTTTCAGTGTGTGGTATCTTAAACCTACCAAAATAGATGTCCACAGCTAGTAGGGTTTGGCTTTATTGGCCTGAATGAGTCCATAAAGAATTAAAAAGGAAAAAAAAATTCATGGACATTCAGAGGCAAAATAGCTTAAACACTTGCTGACCTTAAGGGGTCATTTGCATATATCCCATGGGCCTCTACTTTTTTTTTTTTTAAATTTCTCCAACTCTTTTGGGCTTTTAATACCATGACAGGACTGTACCCCATTCCCAAGTCAAAGTATGATTAAAGTTCATGAAATTATTATTGTTTCAATCTTTAATGCCAGCTAGAAGTGCTCGTTGCAGCACCCACAATGTGCCCAGAATGACGACTCCTGCAAATTTGTACAGAGTTACATGTATTGGTAACAAATCTAAATATAATTGTAGATTCTTTTTTATATGACCCATTGCCCCTACTACTACTGCAACTATCTGGGTATCATTCTTCCATATTGCTCTCATTTCTGCATGCAAATCCTGATATTTTATGACTTTGTGTCTCTCTGTACTAAAGACACTAGTAACCGGGTGTGGTGATTTCAATGATCAATGCTAATTTTGTCTTCTTTTCATGGACAGTATATCCAGTTTTCTAGCATTTACCTTTTGAACTGTTCATAATAGGTGATACCATGTAATGTAGACCATCATTTTTTATAATGTTTTGTGGCTCACATTTCCAGTGTTTGTCAGCAACTTCAATACCATAATGTATGCACAATCCCAGTGCAACAGTCTTGCCACATTATGCCTTTCAGTACAGTCCTCCTGCCTTTAGTAAGACACAACCAGCAATGAGGTGTGTAACTGTTTGCAATTCTGTTTCACAAAACCTACATTTGTCTGGTTTACAAAGTCCATTGAACATGTGGGAAAAACCATGTGTACGTAAGCCCACTGTCTTGTGCTGCCAATATTATCCTTTCATCTCTTTGTTTGTATTTGCCTCTCCTTAACCATTCTTTTATTCATTCCTGATCAACATGAGGTTCTGCCAGATGTTTTCTAAACTTGCAACTATATTTATGCATTTTCCACATGTTTTGCCTTCTCATCTGGTAATGCACCCTATATTCTTTCTTTTGTTTTTGGCACATTATGTTGCTGCCTGATTTTTTTTTATCTACTTGTGGTTTCATTTCCAATCCTGCTTGACGCTGATATGCTTCTGCTAGACTCAGCAGGGAAGTCATCTTACATTTATTCTCCTCCTGCTTCAAAACTTTCACTACATTTGGGTCTTGTAATGTCAGCAGATGTGTGGAGCCCCATGATTGCAGATCTATACAAGTAATCAATTTCAAGGAGGCCCATCCCCTTCGGAACGGGGAATATATAGTCTTGGTATGCACCGATTTTTATAAATCATTTGGTGAGCATGAAGCATACTTCTTGTTTTCCTATCTAATCTATCAAACACATTTTGTGGTCAGTCAATCACTCCAAAACTAAGGACAGGAAGAGCAAATTGGTTTATAGCTTGGATTTTGTTCCTAGATAACGCTGTTTTCAGGATTAATTTAAGTCTTCTAAAGTATTCTTTACCAAGTTTTATTCGCATTTGTTCATGTTTTATTGTTGATCCTTCATCAATTCTCAAATACTTATACACTCCCTCTTGCTCAACTTCTTTTATATCAAATTCTTGTCCCAAACCGATGTTTTCTTGGTGCTGCAGTTTACCTGTTTTAAAGGTTGTTTTTGCACATTTATCAAGACCAAAGGACAATGTTATATCATCTGAAAAAGTTTTGACAGCTTGCAGTTGTGCTTTCAGTTAATCTGCCGAGCTATACGTTTTTAAATCATTGACAAAGAGAAGACAAGTCCTTACACTTTGTTGTTTTCTAGGAGCCAAATTATAGCCATGGCCTAAGCAGTTAAGTAGACAAAGTAGACAGCTTAATGTGTTAAGGGCAAGGTAGAATAGCAGCGGTGACAGAGTAACCCTGGAATATCCCCTGTTGAATTTTTATGCCTGGAATAATAATTTGTCCTTTATCATGGCTTAATTGCAAAGTGGTCTGCCACTGTTTCATGGTCACTGTACTGTAGTAGATCAGGTTAGGTTGTATCTTATACATTTTTAAGCACTCTTTTGTCCAATGCTATTTTTGTAGTCAATCCATGCCATACTTAGATTCTTCCCCCTTTTACAGTTCTCCACTATGACTTTAACAACAAATGATCCTTTGTTCCAAATGACTTTGTTTTATTGCCACTGAGTTTTCTTCTAAATGACTATAAACTGTCGGCATCAATTCCAGTGTATAGTTTACAAGTCTTCAGAAGGCACATTATTTGTCTATAATTTTTAGGGTAGTTTCCAGATTCCCTCAAGTAGAAACATTATTTTTTCTGTTGTTAGCCAGCTTGGTGTCTGTTCTGGGTGCGCATATAAATAGTTCATGGCTAAATCGTTGTGCAAATATGTTAATACTTCTAACCAAAAGTTAGGTACTACATCTGGGCCTGCAGTTTTCCTGTTACAGGCTATTCTTAACTTTGTTTCTATCTCTCTGGCTGTTACTTCATTCCATTTCATATCCTGTACATTTGAACTTCTTATTTTTTCTTTTAGTTCTTCTATCCATTTAGCATCTTTGTTATGTTCCACTGGATCTTCATAGATACTTCTCCAAAATGTATCTATTTCTTTTTTGGTAGTCTTTCAATTCCTTTTACCTTGTTTCCCAATTCTCTCTCAAACTTTTTTGGGTCATCAATAAATTTCTTATTTTGTACTTTTCCTTGATATTTATCTGTGTATGTTGAAAGTTTTTCTGCCTGTGCTGAGAATTTTAGTTTATTTTCGATAGTGCATGATAGATCCTGATCTGTTCTAACACTGCACATTGCTGTTATCACATCTTATCTTTTTAAGTATTTTTGTCAATCTGTTTCCTCTTCTGTACTCTTCTAACAGTGACACTTCTTGTCTTAATTCCTTTATAGTTTTTCTCTATTCGATACTTCAATGATGGCATTCAATTTCTCCCCTTACTACTCTGTGTTGTTGTGGTAGAACTTTGTCAGTTATTAATTTAACTGCACAGTAATATATCTCGTTTACTTCTGTTATATCACTTTGATATCTGTGGACAGTCTTAATTAGTGTTCATTTGTTTTATTAAACTTCTGACTTTGTGGGTTTTATTGGCCTTCTGCAGTCTTTCATTGATTTTAATATGTCCATCTCTCTCTATTAAATCGAGCAACTCTTCTCTTAGCTCATTTTCTTCTAAACTGAGGGCACATTTTTTGTTTTACATTTCCTGTGGGCATTCCCTAGAAAGTTCTATTGCATATTCCAGTGGCACATTCTCTTCAATTTCATCCTGTTCCATCCACTGCTCTGTCATATTGGAACTCACTGGCCTAGCACTCCTCAACATTGACTGCGTCAGAGTATCCACCGTTTCCTGTTCCTTCCCTTGCTGTCCAGCTTAAAGTGAACATTTATACTGGTTTCCTGTGAAAGGTTCCAAATTATATACATATGGCACCTGACCAATTGCTTCCCATTTCACTGGTTTCTCCTTAATTTGTTGGTCCATTGCTCTATCCTGTTGTTGTCCTTTATGAAGTAGATTTACTACACTGAATCCTTCACTTGAGGTACTCCATAATCTCAGTTTCTATTTCTTTAACTTCTCCATTACTTATTCTCCATTTCTACTTTTCCTCTTTGTCTTCTTATCTTTTTGTATGGTAAAGTTTTCCATGTCTGGATTCCTTTGCCTGTATTTCTCTTCAAATATCTTCGGTGCTGCTCTTTTTATATTGATTAGTTTTGCTTACTCCTTTGCATAGATATTACACCATATTAAATCTGTTTTTCTTCCACATATCCATATTTCTTCTTCAGATGTCTCCTGATCTTTCTGTTTCTCCTTACTTTAGAGACTCATTCTATCATGTTGTGATGTAACCTGTGCTATACCTTTTATACCAAATCCATCACTTCACAGGCACTCCTTAACTTCATTTTCTAATTTTTTAACTTCTACTTTACTAATCTTTTCTGCAGTCCCTCTTTGTGATATTTTTTTTTTGTTGTAAAATTTTCCATGTCTGGATGCCTTTGTCTGTATTCCTCTTCAAATATCTTTGGGGCTGCCTTTTTTATGTTAATTTGGCTTTCACCTTTGCATAAATATTGCACTATTTCAAATCTCTCTCTCTCTCCCATGTCATTTCTTTTTTATACTTTTCAAAAATATCTAGGTGGTGGTGTTTACATTTTTGCACTTTCTCCGATGCTTGTTTTTCCAAACAGATCAAAGTGTCTTGGTCTATATACTGTTTTTCACAAATCTGCTGTATTAATGACCACAATTTTTTTTATTTTAAGCTTCTGACAGTTTTTCTTGTGGAAGTATTTTTCTTTCCTCTAATTTCTCTCAATCTTTTTGTATATTTTGTGTCTGGCAAATTCTGGGCTTTTTGCATAGCAGCAACAATACATAATTTCTTTCTTATCCTTAATAGTCCACTTTCTCATCTTTATGGCTCTTCTTTGGCCTATCAGTTTTTGTGATTTATGTGGACTGCTACTTCCTTCTTTAATGGGGGGGCATCCTCCCCCTGGGCCAGGCCACTTGTAGGAATGTTTCCATACTTTGAGGATTCAGTGTGCCTACCAGGATTGGGCACTTCTTTATCCTGGGTCTTGTGCACCCAGCTATCTTTTTTAATTTTTGACCTAATATCCATGATATATGCTATATAAATACAGTCTATATGTCAATGTCATCTTGGTGAGATTTTGTGAAAAACAGGCTCCACCTCATGAATGCCCTCACCAAGGCTGGAGGATGAATTCAATTTCAGCACTACTCTTCTTTGCTTGCTGACTTCTCTCTCCATTCGGACCCCACCTTAAGGGTCATTTGCATATATCCCATGGTCCTGTACTATAGGAGATTTAAGATGTATAAGAAGTTTAGCAGAAAATGGAGTGCAACTACTAGAGGGGTTCAAAGCATTGATTTAGGAGGAAGAACAGAGATATTGCACCAGCTGTTCTCAGCATGATTGGTTTAAAGTTGACACCACTTGGTAAATTAAGAAATGAAGAGAATATTTTAAAGAAATCTATGATTAGAGAAGATGCCTTAATCTGTGGAAGTAATGCCAAAAAGCAGGTGTTAGAATTTTATCCATTTCAGTACATTAATTTCAAAGAGTAAATAATACTGCAGTAGCAAGGCCATGTGTGGGTATATGAAATCTAACCAGATAAGGTTCTTTTTATTTGCATATTTTTATATAAATTTATTTTAAGAGGAATACACAATTCTGCCATCTTCTGTACAAGAATATTATCTTGCATGACTGTATGAAAATAAGAAAATCAGTTTTGGAGTATTGTCAAAGCCATATCGTTTAAAAATACTGATACACATTTCAACAGTTTTCTATGCAGATTGTATAAAACAAATTAATTTTTTAACTTCAAATCACCATTTTGTTTACGGGTAGATAGAATGAAAACGAGACAACAGACTTGATACCAATCATAACCTCTCATGTTTATTTCCCTTTAAAAAGGATGATTTGCACATGATGTGAGGTATATGGCTAACAAACATCTTATTTAAATGAGACAGAATTATCTTCTCAAGCATATATGGTGCACAAACAGCATCTTTACATATTCAGCTCACAAGAAAGCTGATGCTAGTCCTGTACATTTATAGTTTCACTTGCTGCTTCACACTGTTTAATTTTGCTTTAGTTGTTCCCTAAACTTATACATCTTTTTTATTCACTTGCCTTTATTCAGGAGTTATTCGGGATCATTATCTGGTTAACTGAGTAGTGTTCCAAGTCAGGTGTGAAGAATAATATTCAGGGCTTTATTCACCATACCACTTTGCTTATAAATATTAGTACTGTGTAAATCATGAAATGTTCTTGTAATATAATTAACAGTCCTATAAACCCACACTAACTACATTTTCCAATGGCAATGAAATTACCTCACTTGGTTTAAATATAATTATGCTTGACAGGACAAATAGACAGGCAGGCAGAATTACCATAATTTATAAGCATTCTCTAAACCACATACCCTTGGAAGATATGACAATGTAATAATACACTACTGTTATCATACTTTAAAATCAGTAATATCCAAACCAAAGAGTAAAAAGGTCACAAAGACAAACCAATTAGTAAAAACTATAAGAGAAACCTACCCGAGCTATTGTTTTCACTGTGGGATACCTTAAACCTCCTATAATAGAGAAACATGTTTCACCACCTACATGATGAATGTCCATGACCTTTTCTTTCCTTTTTAAATCTTTTTGGATTCATTCAGGCCAATAAAACCCCACTAGCTATGGATATGCATGTTATGGTCTTCTTATGATCTCGTCAGAACAGTAAATGGACTATTTTGCTATACTTCAGAAACACAAGGACGTTAAACCCAGTCAATGTCCATAACCATTAAGGTGCCTGCAAAATATCACAACCAACATCCAAACCAAAGAGAAAAGAAGTCACACAAACAAAACAATTAGTGAAAAACAATAAGAAAATCCTAGCCAAGATAGAGTTTTCAGTGTGTGGTATCTTAAACCTACCAAAACAGATGTCCACAGCTAGTAGGGTTTGGCTTTATTGGCCTGAATGAGTCCATAAAGAATTAAAAAGGAAAAAAAAATTCATGGACATTCAGAGGCAAAATAGCTTAAACACTTGCTGACCTTAAGGGGTCATTTGCATATATCCCATGGGCCTCTACTTTTTTTTTTTTTAATTTCTCCAACTCTTCTGGGCTTTTAATACCATGACAGGACTGTACCCCATTCCCAAGTCAAAGTATGATTAAAGTTCATGAAATTATTATTGTTTCAATCTTTAATGCCAGCTAGAAGTGCTCGTTGCAGCACCCACAATGTGCCCAGAAATGACGACTCCTGCAAATTTGTACAGAGTTACATGTATTGGTAACAAATCTAAATATAATTGTAGATTCTTTTTTATATGACCCATTGCCCCTACTACTACTGCAACTATCTGGGTATCTTTCTTCCATATTGCTCTCATTTCTGCATGCAAATCCTGATATTTTATGACTTTGTGTCTCTCTGTACTAAAGACACTAGTAACCGGGTGTGGTGATTTCAATGATCAATGCTAATTTTGTCTCCTTTTCATGGACAGTATATCCAGTTTTCTAGCATTTACCTTTTGAACTGTTCATAATAGGTGATACCATGTAATGTAGACCATCATTTCTTATAATGTTTTGTGGCTCACATTTCCAGTGTTTGTCAGCCACTTCAATACCATAATGTATGCACAATCCCAGTGCAACAGTCTTGCCACATTATGCCTTTCAGTACAGTCCTCCTGCCATTAGTAAGTCACAACCAGCAATGAGGTGTGTAACTGTTTGCAATTCTGTTTCACAAAACCTACATTTGTCTGGTTTACAAAGTCCATTGAACATGTGGGAAAAAACATGTGTACGTAAGCCCACTGTCTTGTGCTGCCAATATTATCCTTTCATCTCTTTGTTTGAATTTGCCTCTCCTTAACCATTCTTGTATTCATTCCTGATCAACATGAGGTTCTGCCAGATGTTTTCTATACTTGCAACTATATTTATGCATTTTCCACATGTTTTGCCTTCTCATCTGGTAATGCACCCTATATTCTTTCTTTTGTTTTTTGGCACATTATGTTGCTGCCTGATTTTTTTTTATCTACTTGTGGTTTCATTTCCAATCCTGCTTGACGCTGATATGCTTCTGCTAGACTCAGCAGGGAAGTCATCTTACATTTATTCTCCTCCTGCTTCAAAACTTTCACTACATTTGGGTCTTGTAATGTCAGCAGATGTGTGGAGCCCCATGATTGCAGATCTATACAAGTAATCAATTTCAAGGAGGCCCATCCCCCCTTCGGAACGGGGAATATATAGTCTTGGTATGCACCGATTTTTATAAATCATTTGGTGAGCATGAAGCATACACTTCTTGTTTTCCTATCTAATCTATCAAACACATTTTGTGGTCAGTCAATCACTCCAAAACTAAGGACAGGAAGAGCAAATTGGTTTATAGCTTGGATTTTGTTCCTAGATAACGCTGTTTTCAGGATTAATTTAAGTCTTCTAAAGTATTCTTTACCAAGTTTTATTCGCATTTGTTCATGTTTTATTGTTGATCCTTCATCAATTCTCAAATACTTATACACTCCCTCTTGCTCAACTTCTTTTATATCAAATTCTTGTCCCAAACCGATGTTTTCTTGGTGCTGCAGTTTACCTGCTTTAAAGGTTGTTTTTGCACATTTATCAAGACCAAAGGACAATGTTATATCATCTGAAAAGGTTTTGACAGCTTGCAGTTGTGCTTTCAGTTAATCTGCCGAGCTATACGGTTTTAAATCATTGACAAAGAGAAGACAAGTCCTTACACTTTGTTGTTTTCTAGGAGCCAAATTATAGCCATGGCCTAAGCAGTTAAGTAGACAAAGTAGACAGCTTAATGTGTTAAGGGCAAGGTAGAATAGCAGCGGTGACAGAGTAACCCTGGAATATCCCCTGTTGAATTTTTATGCCTGGAATAATAATTTGTCCTTTATCATGGCTTAATTGCAAAGTGGTCTGCCACTGTTTCATGGCCACTGTACTGTAGTAGATCAGGTTAGGTTGTATCTTATACATTTTTAAGCACTCTTTTGTCCAATGCTATTTTTGTAGTCAGTCCATGCCATACTTAGATTCTTCCCCCTTTTACAGTTCTCCACTATGACTTTAACAACAAATGATCCTTTGTTCCAAATGACTTTGTTTTATTGCCATTGAGTTTTCTTCTAAATGACTATAAACTGTCGGCATCAATTCCAGTGTATAGTTTACAAGTCTTCAGAAGGCACGTTATTTGTCTATAATTTTTAGGGTAGTTTCCAGATTCCCTCAAGTAGAAACATTATTTTTTCTGTTGTTAGCCAGCTTGGTGTCTGTTCTGGGTGCGCATATAAATAGTTCATGGCTAAATCGTTGTGCAAATATGTTAATACTTCTAACCAAAAGTTAGGTACTACATCTGGGCCTGCAGTTTTCCTGTTACAGGCTATTCTTAACTTTGTTTCTATCTCTCTGGCTGTTACTTCACTCCATTTCATATGCTGTACATTTGAACTTCTTATTCTTTCCTTAACTTCTTCTGTCTATTTCGCATCTTTGTTATGTTCCACAGGATCGTCATAAATATTTCTCCAAAATGTATCTATTTCTTCTTTTTTGGTGGTCTTTCAATTCCTTTTACCTTATTTCCCAATTCTCTGTAAAATTTTTTGGGTCATCAATAAATTGCTTATCTTGTACTTTTCCTTGATATTTATCTGTGTATGTTGAAAGTTTTTCTGCCTGTGCTGAGAATTTTAGTTTATTTTCGATAGTGCATGATAGATCCTGATCTGTTCTAACACTGCACATTGCTGTTATCACGTCTTATCTTTTTAAGTATTTTTGTCAATCTGTTTCCTCTTCTGTACTCTTCTAACAGTGACACTTCTTGTCTTAATTCCTTTATAGTTTTTCTCTATTCGATACTTCAATGATGGCATTCAATTTCTCCCCTTACTACTCTGTGTTGTTGTGGTAGAACTTTGTCAGTTATTAATTTAACTGCACAGTAATATATCTCGTTTACTTCTGTTATATCACTTTGATATCTGTGGACAGTCTTAATTAGTGTTCATTTGTTTTATTAAACTTCTGACTTTGTGGGTTTTATTGGCCTCCTGCAGTTTTTTATGTCCATTTTCTATTAAATCGACTTTTAGTTTTTATGGGCCTTTAAAAAAAAAAAATTACTAAATCAAAAAACCCCCCCTTCCCTCCCCCCTTAGGAAACCAACCGACACAACCTCTATCCATACCCACTCCATCTTCAGCTTTCCCCCACCCATTTACATTTACCCCTGTCCAGACTAGTTTCATTAAATCACATCTCCAAACTCAAACCCTGCTGTCTAGCTGCTGGCCTACAACCCATCGAATTCCTCAAAATAGCTGCTCCCTTTATTGCCTATCCCCTATCAAGTCTGATCAACCATTCAATTGTAGAGCAACACATCTCGTCTATGGAAAATATCTCACATTACTCCCTTTCACAAAAGTGGTACCTCTAAAGAACTAACTACTATCCCATAGTCATCCTCTTCCCCCTAGCTAAAATCTTGGAAAAATGTATTCACAACCAACTTCTCAACCATTTCCTCCACAACCACCTCCTTTCCCCCACTCAAAGTGGCTTCAGGCCTAAGCATAGCCCCACCACAGCCCTTATATCATTTATAAACACCATTCAAACTCTCTTAAATGATGGCCAAATTGTCTCATCCATTTTCTACGATACGTCAAAAGCCTTTGACACTGTTTCCCACCAAATCCTACTAAACAAACTGTCCTCCTATGGCCTTAACTCATCTGCCTTGTCCTGGTTCCATAGCTATCTCTCTAGCCATCAGCAAGCCATCAAACAGGAAAACACCCTCTCCCCCATTCTCCCCTTATCTATTGGTGTACCCCAAGGTTCTATTTTCAGCCCCCTTCTCTTTACAATATTTATAAACAACCTCAACTCTGCTTCCCAAGTAGCTTCCATTGTCCAGTACGCAGATAATTCCACACATTTGTCAGCCCCCACTCCCCAAGAACTACAAACAAAAATGCAAAGTTCTTTCCAAGATATAGAAAAATATGTCACTGATCACTAACTTATACTAAACTCTAATAAAACCAAAATAATAGTTTTCAGTTATAACAAACCAAAAACATGCTATTCCACTCTAACTATACTCTCCTCAAATGGCACCAAGATAATACCTACAAGCCAAACCAAACTTCTAGGCATCACAATAGATAATATCCTAAGATTCAATAACCATATCGCCCTCACCATCAAAAAAGTCCAGATCATACTAAGTACCCTCTATAGAGCTAAACCTTAGCTCAGTAAAAGTGCCCGTCTAGCCACCACCCGCTCTCAACTACTTTCCACCTTCCTCTATGGGGCCCACATATTTACCAACCTACGTAAATCAGAAGTGAATAGTCCAGAATTCTGCTACAACAAAATTGCCAAGTTCACCACAGGCCACCCATATAGAACCCACCACTGCTCAGCTCTCTCCCAACTCAATGGGCTGGATCTCCCTAACCTGTTAACTCTAAATCAATTGTCCATAGCCCACAAAATAGTGCACCAACCCAATGAATGCCCTGCACTAACTAACCTAATTCAACCTATAATAAATCAAAGATTACTCGGGTCCTCTAATAAACCTATGTTAAAGGTTAACCAAGCCCATAACTCACCAAGCACCTCTCTCTACTCTTACAAAATAGCCAAGCTCTGAAACAACCTTCCCCAACCCATAGCAACAACCCCCTCCCATATACATACATGCATACACACATATATACAGAGAGAGAACCGTTTGCATGGAAGGTTTGATCTGATGAAGGATACTGGGTTACCCGAAAGCGTTAATCTTATAAATGTTTTATTGTATTAAAGGTTCAATTTTATGACAGCTGTGGTGGTTGCTGCATTTGATATATATATATATATATATATATATGGGAACACTACTGAATCTCGAACGTTTGAAATCTCGAATTTCAAAAGCTCAAGACCATGTAGCTGAAACCCCACATTACCAAAAGACCAGAAGCGCGAAATTCAAAATCCCGAAGTTAAGGGATTTTGAGTTAGCGCTTCTGGTGCTGTGGTTCAGTTAAGTATGTGTGTGTGTAAGTGTGTTTATGAGGGGCTTTAGTGTGTGTAAGTGTGTGTTGTGTGTGTGTGTGTGTGTGTGTGTGTGTGTGTGTGTGTGTGTGTGTGTGTGTGTGTGTGTGAGGGGCTGTAACGTGTGGGTGTGAGTTTGCCTTGTGTGTATGTTTGTGCGATCTCGGTGTTAGAATATTAAAGTAGGGTGGTGTGGGGTGCACAGTGTAGGGTGGTTTGGTTATGGGGGGAGGCATGTGTATGTTTGTGTGTGTGCTGTATGTATGTAGTACTTGCGCGATTTTGAATTTTGCGGTTTTAATATTTCGGTAATGTGGGGTTTTGGGCTTATAGTCTCGGTATTTAAGTCTTCGGGATTGTGTTATTTTGGGATTCAGTAGTGAATCCATATATCTGTATATGTATATATGTATATATATATATATATATATATATATATATATATATATATATATATATATATATATATCAGATAGATAATCACTTACCTTGCCTTCTCATGCCAGGTTCTGTCTGAAAAAAAAAGTTGTATAAAGTTTAGTTCATTTATCAGTACAAAGAAAAAGAAAAACTGCAGAATATTTACTGTTCTCTGTCCAGAAGAAATTGCCACATTTAGCCCTCAAAGTAGGTCTTGAAAGCAATCTACATGGCATTGCTTTTCTAAGAAATATCTGAAGAATTCCTAATAAGACCATTGTTTAGTATAATATATAATTTAAATATTGTAAAATATGGCAAGATGTCACTTTATCCAGTGCTACAAAAAATTCTGAGTGAAGCTTTTAATTTCTAAAAAAAATAAGAATGGAGACAGATCTTTGAAATCAATAATTGAGGTAGACAAGGAGCAAAAGGGCCCATACAAAAGTAAACACAATGTGCCTTCAACTCCTATGTATATATTTACTTGCAAGGACTGTAGTCAAGTGTCACAAATTATCAGGCATTCTACTTGTTGAACTATTTCAGAATTCTCTCTACCATGATAATGTATATTGTCACACTAAGCAGAATCTATATTCCTAGCAGCTGATTATCTGTAATTACCAATCTCTTAAACAATACTCTATGTGCTATTCATTTCTACTTTTAAAGAGCAGCTCATTTGGCAAACACTAGTTACAGTTTTTAAATTAAGAGCACTTCATGAAAAAATGAAGAGGTAAAATCATTTTAATTTTTTTAAGGTATTTATCGATGTACCTCATCGGTCTAAGCTGAATCTGAGAGAGTGAATTTTTCAGACTGTACACTAGAACACACAGCTTCTAAGTTATGCTTTGTTCTGTTGCCAATTTGGCTGCGCACACTTACAGAAACAATTTAAATTACTGAGGACTGAATGCAATTTAAGAGAGTTAGTGGACTGCTGAAAAACTGCAAGCAATCACTGGCAAGAGTTTGAGAATCATCAGGCCATCAGGATAATGACAATGAAGCACATTCTTCACACAAATTGTTACCAAGGCTAACGATAATATTAGTGCTGTCAGAAGGGTTATGGCTATTGTTATAAGAAAAAAAGATATAAATTGATATACAGATTCTATACAGAAGTAATAATTACAGTTTCTGGTGCTAAGAAGCATAGCCTAAACTAGATAGAGAAATACCCAATTTGTAAAGAGAAAAGAAGATATTTATATGTTCTTGTATAATACTTTTCATCACTTTCTGAATTTTAATTTCATTTTTATTTGCCTTTAAGTACAAGTAAAGAGTGATTGGATTCAATGAAGCACGTTATCATTGTAGCTTGTCTAACGAATGCCTGGTCATATTCTTCTTCATTGTTTGCAGATAATTCATTTACCATTTGAAATGCAATGCACAAAACAATGCTAACCAGTAAAGTCAGTGGTTCTGAGCATTACATATCAATCCAATAGTTGTTGTATAAGCACTGAACTAAACAAATCTAAAGGGAATACTTATGTTTCTGTGGTTATTATTAGTATGTCAGCAGCTTTTACAATTAAAATATTAAGATAGACAGATGATCAATTATACAGAATAGATTGATATGTGTCTAGATAGATAAAATACCTACAAGTGCATGTGAAGAAAACAGGTTCACTCAATGTGCAGCTAAAATAAAACTGATACAGCCTGATCAGATACACAGATTATGGCAAACATTTTTTTACTTCAAAATGTCCATTTATTAATTTTATTAAATATATTTACCTTTCAGTTAAAATCCATTAGCCTCAAATAAATTTGGACCTGTTTGTGGCATGTAGCATACATATCAATTCAGAAAGGGTGTTGGGATTGGCAGGGAGGTTGGGAGCTGGTAAAATGCTTAAAGTATTTATCTCACAGATACAAGTTACAGGGCTTCTCAACTTTGAAAGAGAAAAGTACAGTTTTGTACCTACCATAAATGTAGATGTTCGAAGATCCACATTGCTGCAGTCCTTACACAAGACTGACATCAGGACGCCAGGGTACAAATGCGCATGAGCGACGGCATAACCTCAGTCTTTTCTTGCCCCAGATGTCAGAAGACCCTAAAAAGAAAGGACAAAACCAAAAGACAGCAAAAAACAACCAACCACCCTTGCACTAATCATATGTACAATATATACAATATCCACAATATTCACAACCCAAACCACACAACCGCGACTGCAGCAATGTGGATCTTCGAACATCTACATTTATGGTAGGTACAAAACTGTACTATGTTCTTCATCTCACATTGCTGCAGTCCTTACACTTGGGTAGAATCCCAAAGCAGAGGTAAGGGAGGATGGCAAAACTATAAAGCAGTAGGAGCTGCCAAAATGCCCTGTAAAATTGCAGTGGCAAAACCAGCCCTAGATTTAGAGTAAAGTGGAAGGTGGTAATGCTTAGAGAAAGTATGCACTGAACTCCAAGTAGCTGCCTCCAAAATATCTTTAGTTGCCACCCCTTAAAAGCTGTAGAAGTGGCAGTAGCCCTAGTGGAATGAGGCCTAATCCCAGCTGGAATCTCCTTACCATGATGGGAATAACAGAAAGCAATACAAAACCCAATCCACTTAGAAATAGTTTGTTTTGACACAGGCTTGCCCTGAGAACCCAAAGCAAATGAAACAAATAACTGCTGAGACTGCCTGAACCCTTTAGTTCTGCTCAAATAATATCACAACTGCCTGTGTATATCCAAAGTGTGCAAAATCTTTTCCCTTATTTTGGGGTTTGCATAAAAAGTAGGCAAATGAATAGTTTGGTTTAAAGCCACACTAGAAACCACTTTAGGCATAAAGGAAGGATTAGTACTAAAGATACCCTATCCTTATGGAAAATTAAGAAAGGCTCAACCGCCATAAGGGCCTGTAATTCAGAAACCCTTCTCAGAGGTAATGGCCAACAAAAAAGCAGTCTTCCACGATAAATATTTCAACTCTGCAGTAGCTGCAGGCTCAAAAGGTTGTAGAGTGAGTTTCTCCAACACAAAATTGAGATCCCAAGCAGGAGTAGGAGCTCTACGGGGGTCTTATATTCTTTGCCCTCTAAGGAATTGCTTAAACAAAGGATGAGAAAACAATGGTGGGTCACAGTCATAGTGAGCAGAAATTGCTGCAGCATGAACCTTAATAGAAGAGAAGGACAAACCTTTGTCCAGTAACTCAGTAAGATATTGAAGAGCCACACTTAAATTAGGCTTAGAAACATCAAATTCCTTTGCTGTACTCCAAAATAAAAATCTCTTCCATTTATCCCACTTTCCTTGTACTAGGCCTTCTGGCCTCCAAAATAACATTCAAAACTTGAAGCTGAGACCCTCCAGGGTTTAAAACAGAATATGCCAGGCTGTTAGGTGAAGAGAGTGAAGTTTGACATTGAGTAAATGACTGTTCTCCTGAGACAGCAGGTGTGGAATCGAAGGCAAAGGCCATGGAGGCTCCCATACCAGACTTCTCAGTAATGGGTACCAGTGCTGTCGAGGCCAATCTGGAGCTATTAAAATCATCTTTGGCTTGTCCTGTCTGACCTTCAGGAGTACCTTTGGGAGGAGAGGCAGAGGTGGAAAGGCATACACATGAAGATTGCTCCAACTGAATGAAAGAGCATCCACGTTCCAAGCTGTGGGATGAAACCTTTTTGTGCAAAACTTTGGCAGCTGGTAGTTTAGTGGAGAAGCGAACAGATCTATGTCTGGAGTTCCCCATAACACTGTCAATTTCTGAAATACATGAGGATCCAATTTCCACTCGTGGGGATCCATAATTTGTCTGCTCAACACATCTGCTAAGGAGTTCTGTGCTCCGGCAGAAACCTTGCCTGAAGATTTAGCTGTAAACTGAGAGCAGTCTCCCACAAAATCATTGCTTGTCTGCATAGAGGATACGAATGTGTTCCCCTTGCTTGTTGATGTACCACATGACAGTTGTGTTGTCTGTTAGAACCAACACCTGCCCTGGAAGAAGTAATTGAAAGCTATTAATGCAAATTGGACTGCTAACATCTCCTTCAAGTTGATATGTAGATGTTGAAGTCTGGCAGGGTCTTGTACCCACTTTCCATTTAGATGAGCTCCCAAGCTTTGTCTGAGGCATCTGTCGTTAGAATCTGACTCGCCTCTGGCCGGGTCACAGAGAGTCCCTTGTTTAGGTGACATTCCTGAGCCCACCACAAAAATTCCTTTTGAATGCAAGGTATTATCTGAATGACAGTGTCCATATCTTGGCAGTGCTGTGTCCATACATTTTGAGATACCATTGTAGCTTCCTCATATGCAGTTTGGCATTGGGAAGCACCAGAATACAAGATGCCATGAACCCCAAGGCTTGAAGGACTGTCCTTGCAGTCAGCCTGGACTGATGAGACAATTGATGGAAGTAAAGAGAAAGATTCTTTTGTTTGTCCGGGTCAAAAAGGCCATCTGGGATGCTGTATTCAGTCTCACACCCAGAAAGCACATGTCCTGAGAGGGTACTAGACTGGACTTTATTTCGTTCACAGAATACCCCAGTCATCTTAGCACTGCTATCACATATTGTAAATGATGAAGAAGTTCGTCCTTTCCTTGGGCCAGAATCAGGCAATCGTCCAAATAAGGATAGATCTGTATTCCTCTTAGCCTGAAGAAAGCTATCACTGGAGCCAGAACCTTCATGAACACTCTGGGCGCAGTAGATAAGCCAAAGGGCAATGCAGAGAACTGATAATGAGAAGTCCCAGCCCGAAAACGCAGATACTTCCTGCAACTTAGCCTGATAGGAACATGAAGGTAAGCCTCCTTGAGATCCAGAGTCACCATCCAGTGATCTTTGCCCAGCAGAGGTAAAAGCTGTTGTAACGTCAACATTTTGAACTTGGGAATGTCCAGATAAGTGTTGAGGATAGATAAATCCAAAATTGGTCTCCACGTGTTCCCCTTCTTTGGTACTAGGAACAGGCGAGAATAAAATCCTAGGCCCACTTCTGGCAGAGGGACCGGTTGTATGGCCCCTATTTGAAGTAGCAGAGAAATTTGTTTGTGAGCCTCTAGTCTTTGCTGAGGAGGAACGTCCGGCATGCCTTTGAAAGGAGGCAAGGTATGGAAATAAAACTTGTAACCTTGGTGTATATCCAATACCCATCTGTCTTGGGTAATCAAACTCCAATTTTCCTTGAAGAGTGCCAACCTTCCTCCCAAAGGTGCTGCCAGGCAAGAAGGATCTGGCAGCTGAAAAGGTAGGTCATTGGGCCTGTTTACGAAAGGACTGGCCCCTGCCCTCACCCGAAGATTGTGCAGGTGAACTCCCTGTTCTAGGTCTGAAGGAGCTCTGAGCTCTGCCCCTACCACGTCTAGATCTACCCTTAGACTGTGAATCATAAGAAGGGTACATCCACCCCTTAGCAGGCCAATTCCTACTAAACTGGAGGCTGAACTTGCAAAAATCTTTAACAGCCTGCATAGACTTAGCCTTGTCTTCCATTTTCTTCAAGACTGACTCCACAGGTGAACCAAACAACACATCAGACTGTAAAGGAGCATCCAAAATCCTTGTCTTAACATGGTCAGATAAATTCTGATCCCTCAGCCAGGCGTGCAAGAACTGACCCAGTGGCAGCCACCCTAGACGAGGCCTGTACAGCATCAAAACCACATTGTAAAGAATGCTTACCCACCTGTTCAGAGACATGTACCAAATCTTGTAATTCTTTACACTCAATGCCTTCCGCCAGAGCATCTACCTTAGACTTCAATTGAGAAAGAAGATAGTTTTGATATTTCAACATGTGAAACTGGCAATTCAAAGCCCTCATAGCTAAGGTGGAAGAAGTATAGACTTTCTTACCCCATCTATCCAAAGCTCTGGCCTCTTTATCTGGAGGAACCGGATTTTTACAACAGAGGCCTTGACACCCTTAGGTCCCTGACTAACAGTTTCTGGGTCCGCCCTAGGACTCTTATAAAGATATTTATGAGCCTCAGGCACCCTGTAATACCTATCCGGTTTAACAGGAGCAGGAGGCAAAGAATCAGGATTAAGTGAAGCCTCTGCAAACACATCTTCCACAACATCCAGAACAGGTGGTATAGCCAAAGGCCTATGCTGGGGTAAAAGCAAAATTCCTAAGCCTTTTCCTGGAATCAGAGAAGTCCTGACATTCCCACTTAAAATGTTCCCTCATGGAATGAAGAGTCTCTGAAAAGAAAAATCCTCTGGAGGAGAAGCAGAAGGAGTCGAATCATCTGCATCAGAATCAGAATAAGGAGAGTACTCCTGCAAGTCTTCAGCTGAAGACTCTGAAACATCCGAAGCCTGCTCAAAACTCCCCAACTCTGGTTCCACCCTAGGCCTCTTATCAGGAGGGGGCAAAGAACCTCTAATCAAAGTAATTAAATCTTCTGCCATTTTAAGCATGTGCTTCTTGGGCACAGATCCTGTTGAACTAGGAGTGACCCCAACAGAAGCTAAACCTGGCCTGCCTCTGGGAGAAGCCTTGGAAACAGAAGGAGAGGGCCTAACCACCCTAGGAAGGGAGGGGAGTACAGTAACCTGAGAAGCCCCTTCAGCCTGACCTGCCTCCTGAGAGGCCACATCCTGCAATATCAAAGTCTCCCACTCTTCTTGCCTGGGTTTAGCTGCTTTGTATTTGCGCTAGCGCGGAGCATCCGACGGCATATTATAACTGCACAAGACCAACCTGGCACAATCTAACGCTTATTGAACCTAGCACAAAAACAACGCCGTGCTCAGGCCCCAAACAAGGAATACACAAAGTATGATAATCCCTATGCGGTATCTGCTTCCCACAAGAAATACAGTTATTCACTTTTTCTGACATCCAGTAAACCACTGAGGCAAGAAAAACTAAAATATTCCCAACGGGTACTTAGCCAACTTTGACTCGGTCTGAAACTAATTTCAGACGGCACTTGCAACGCTGCTTCTGCATCGGACCATGAGACTGAGGATATGACGCCGGTCATGCGCATTTGTACCCTGACGCCCTGATGTCAGTCTTCGCCAGCCTAATACTTTGATATTCGGGCCGACTGAGGACAGCGGACTACCCAAGTGTAAGGACTGCAGCAATGTGAGATGAAGAACATCTGACTATGCTTAAAATGACCCATAAGGGCAACCAGCCTAGTACTTACTTACAAATCTATTATACCAACTCAGGTATATGATGAATGACTGGGACAGACTACTTGATTATACCTTTTGAGATTCAAGACTGAAATATAACGACTGATGATTTAATAATTAATCTAGTTTTGATACAGAAATTTAATCTTGGAATGTTTACTACATTGGTGCAATCATTACTAGAGCCTAGGTCATTTCTCTGGTTGCTACACCTTCTGTATACTCACACATTTGTACTAAAGGAATCTTATTACTAAAGCTTAATATTCAATCTGGACTTCATTTCAAAGAGATCTTTGCTTTTTCTCATATCTCCTAACCTCTAAGTAAGTGCAGGAAATCTGAACAAAGCCAAAAATAAAGGTGGGACAAAGACCCCAGATTGGAGATATATCTTAAATATTGCTCTTATAAACTTAGAAAGTTGCTAGTATAATTATTTTATGCATTAGAATACATTTCCTGAAACATGAAGTCTGAAACTCAAACATATGTCATTATGCAGCATCTTCAGTCCTCAATGATTTACCAGAAAATCACAAACAGTATGAAGAACAGACCAAAAGTATGAGGCACAAGTCTGGAAAGTTGAGAGGTATGAATAGTCTATGTAGTAAAAGCAAGACTTTAAACTTTACCTGTTTGTAATATCTTGTGATCGCGTGATCTTTATAGATGCATACACCACTGTTAATGATTTCAATGGTGTACGTTATATGCATTTAAGTCCTAATCTTGAAGACTGTGTATGTATACCAGTTTTCTAGGCACGTCACCATGAGTCTTGAGTGTCTCACTGTCAAACCAGATTAATGAGATGACAAAGTGTGACCATTATCTAACAGTTACTAGCATCAGAAAGTGTATTGTGAGTAGAATTGTAATGCCAGCATGTAGGGATTAATAAAAATGTTCAAGAAAAAAGTAAACTTGAAGAGAAATCTAAGCAGAATACATGAAATAAGTTATTAGTAACCTAAATTTAAAGTCCATCACAGGTTGATGAATGGCATTTAATCATACAGAAACACATTCTCCACAGTGATTGTTTAAGGCGGGTATGGTAAGAACATCAAGCCATCATAAGTAAGTAATTTAAGTAGAATCAATAAATAAATAAATGAAAAAAAGTGGTGGCAAAAAAAAAAATAGAAAAGTAGTGGACTAATGCAAGAAAGAGGGAGCAAGCAGTTGACACAACACTCGGACAAAAGCAAATAATCACGTTACAAAAACTTTGCCGGTATCTAAACCCCACATTGTACTCACTGGAATCTGTAGCTATAATCTTCTCAGTAACAAGAAGTGAACAGATTCTCATGTAACAGTCAGTTTTTTGGATTTCCAGTAGAAGGTATGGTAGCAGAGTATAGCAAGTGTTTTTTTTTTTTTTTCTTTTCTTTTCTTCATATTTGTTCTACTTAAGGCCTCATACAATTTGCAAAAGTAAAGATTTACAAACAGGTCCTCTATTCAGTTATAAAATAATGGACACAAAATATTAGCTGCTCACACCAAAACTACAAGACAGTTGACTAAATCACATAAAATAATTGTCCAAACACAAAGTACGAGAATCCCTTTGGCTGTAAAACTGAAATGGATTGAAATATTCTGATAGCTATAAAAGAAAAAAGTGCTATAACATTTCTACCAAGAAACCAACAGAGAATATTTCATAGATAAGTAATTCAGAGACCACACATAAATTAATAATTCTGCTTTTCTTGCTCAGAAATCACATTTTCTAGTTGTTTTAAACACACTCATTTGTATTGTGAATCCAGCAGCATTTCTTTTGGATGCGAATGACAGAACAATTATCAGAGGATATAGAAGAAAATGTCATCAAATATTTGCTGCTAATTGCAATGACAACTGAATTACTGATCAAAATTTTGTTAGCATTTACAGTGAATGTGCTTATCTTATTCTAACAGCTAAAGCTGTGGTATAAAAGCTCTATTGTGAGTCAATTCCATGTCTGCCTGATGCATGACCTTATCAAAATTGAGATGGGTATAGACCAAGCATTATTCTTTAGTGAAATCAATTTATGAGATTTTAAGAAATATGCACTCCCATTAATTCAGCCACCCCCAAAAAAATAATGCTATCCGCACATATGCCAAAATGTGCATGGTATACTTGAATACATGAAGGCAATTTTAAATGTGTGATTAGCAGCATCAGCAGGACAGATGTCAACTCATTTTAATGGATATACAGCATTTTCCAGACATTTTAAAATAATTACTTAAATCCACTGACTGGATGAAACAAACAACTCTAGTTCCAAAGTCTCACTTTGAAACTTCTGGTCAAATCTACGGAAATGGATTAGTCAGTATTGTCCTAATATCTATAAGCAATTACAATAAACACTCATTCCCAATTAGTACCGGGATTTTGAATGCTACACCATTTTATACTGTTATACAGAGTGTAATGATCCCATATGAGAAAGCATTTTTTGTTGCGTTTAATGTATATTTCACAACTGAAAGAATTGAACAAATGCTTTAAAAAGAACTCAAATATCCATAAAATTCCAGGACTGCACATAGAACAAGCATAATTAGATAAAAGGCTACATTTCCCAGACACATTAAGTTAGCCCCATCATTTTTCTTCTGAGGTCTTCCGCAGTTTGTAAGAAGATGCCTTGAAAATGGGTAAACTGATTACATGTGTTACAGAAAAGGCATGTCTGCAAAAGAACTCGACTAAATTGACCATCTGGGTGCAGGAGAATAATATGCTGATAAATGCATCAAAAACTAAGTATATGAGGTTTAGGAAACATGAATTCAAAGGTGAATATCTAACAGACCACACAACGAATCTGTAGATTCATTTATGGACCTGGGTATATAGGGTAGAGCCTTGAGTTTTTCTAATCATATCAACCAATTGGTTCATAAGTATAGAACAGGTTACATAAAAAAAAACTTTATAAGGTGTTGGAAATCAGAAATGATGACTAGTAAGTCATCAAACTAGTTTTTTTTTTTTTTTTTTCTTACCAGGAAAGTCCGACTTGGAACTAAACCAATTTTCAGTGGAGGCCCGGGGAGAAATGCTCCAGATGCATGTCTTTGTAATGTAGGAGGAAACCGGTGCACCTGGAGGAAACCCACATGAATGCAGGGAGGACATGCAGACTCCACACAGAAGGCACCCCAGCCGAGAATCGAACCGGAGAACCTCTTGCTGTGAGGCGACAACGCTACCGCTGCACCACTGCGCCATCCATTTAGTGGTCCATAGTACTTATGAAGTCACTATGTTACTTACATTAGACCCAAACATGATTATGGAATAACAATATGGAAATCTTGCAAGAAAACAAGCATGAGTAAATTGGAAAGAATACAGCAAAAATATACCAAAGGCATCAATAGACATGCTGCGGTGGTGATGCTGCAGTAGCATTGTCGCCTCACAGTAAGACATTGTCCCGTTCGATTCTCAGCTAGAGCGTCTTCTGTGTGGAGGCATATGTGAATGGGGCATGCCTTCGTTGAAGGTTGTGCATCAGGGCTGGTAACCAGTACGTAAAAATCCACTACCAAACATTAGCGGACCGGAGTTCCGCTGTGGTGAACCCTAACCGGGAAAAGCCAAAAGACACAAACAAACAAACTAAAATACCTGAACTTGTACAGTTTCTCATATAGATATGTAAGAGACAAACTTATTCAGGTACATCAGTCAGAGACTATCACTGGGAATGTTTGGGGTCATCAAAAAGTAGTAGAGAATCATTAGACAACCTATGTAGAAGATTCGATAGGAATGAGAAGTGTAGTAATCTGGTTCTCCAAGAGAGCAGCTGATGCATGGAATAGTCTACTAAATTACATTAAAGCAAGCACTAGTTAAGATATTTTTAAGAACAGCCTGGACACTTATTATTCAAATAACTGTTTTGACATATTGGCAGGCTAGAAGGGCATTAATGCCCATGCCTGAAATATCTGTATGTATGCATGCATGCATGTACAGTTAAGACATCCTGATCCAAATAGACCATCGTTGAAAGTATGAAGAGCAAATTCGTTGGGACTGATACTGACAAGTCTGAATGAACACATGCAGTAGAAAACAATGGATTTGCTAATAAAATCTGAATTAGAATGCGTTTTGAAACCTCCAGTACAGCAATGCCTTTTCAAAATCTGCTTTTTAGATTAATTGACCTTTCAGCACTGCGGAATACTCAGAATGATCAGTTACTATGAAACATTTTAAAGCTTTGTAGAATACAAGAGTATTGCTAAATGACGTATCACCAGTAAAGAAGTACATCCTAGCTGTTTGCACCTTTGCTGCAAATAATGTAATTAGTATGCGAACCCTCAATTTTATGGGCAACATAGACAGTAAAATATCACACAGGGGGAGCAGGTGGTTATGCAAGGTCATGGTACAGGGATTGGTGCTTTGGCCTTTCTTCACTGTAGCTCATAATCCTCTATGCAGTCAAGAGATTTAATGAGTCATACATGAAAAATAGATGGTTACTACAGTTATCGAGATATTCATCTATAAGTTTAAACATGGGTGCATTCAATTATAATTAATGAACCAAATGGTGACTATAAGACAGAATTAAGTGCATTTAAATTATTTAAAATATGTATTACAATTTTTCATTATTCTGAAGTGCAAAAATATTTGATTTAATATTTGCATCATAATATTAAAATTATTTAAAAGTTAGGACTACATATCTTGAGAAGATCCAAGCAACTGCATCTCCAAGCAAAATTATTAGATCTGATGTCAGTTTTCATTCTATCAACTGATGGGTTCAGATCAGTGGCCTCAGATGTGACATGGCTGCTGAAAAAGGTAGTATCAATTTTGAACTCTCAAGCTTCTCCCTTACCCAGAATGCACCAACCCCTGTTACCTTAGATACCATTTGCTGCTTCCAGCAAAAAGACTTTGTCCATCATTCTCTCGAGCTTAGGCTAATAAGTAGCTTTAAAACTTAATTTTTTATCTGTAATAACGTACACAATCTCTGTTTTTTCCTTTTTATCATTATTTCTAGTTACTATTGTTGGTAACTTCTCTCTACTATATTTTCTTGTAGTCTTCAGTACCATTGTTGTTACTTTCTTTCCTTTATTGCACTAAAAACAACAATTATTTTGTTTAAAGTTGTAATTTTCAAACTGATTTTCCATTGTTCTTTATCTTTTGGTTTTATGATAGCTGACAAGAAAAAGAGCCCAGAGGGGTTCCAAAAATGAGGAAAATGCACTGATAAAATTCCTATGTCTGACTTGCACACTGTGTGTTTTTTGCTTAGGTTCTCTCCATCTCCAGGAGAATTTTGTGATCTGCCAAGCGTTTAACTCTAGAGCATTGGTAGATCATAGAAATAAGCTAAAGGGACTTTTGCCTTCATCCTTTGATGAAGCTATATCTGGACCATCCAAGGAAAAAATAAAAATTACATCTCTTAACTTCTCCGAGCACCTCTTCGGCATCTATGAAGAACGAACAAAAATTATTGGATCCAGCCCCTTCTTCGCATTTGTCTAAATCAAAATACAAGTCCTTGGATCCAAAGTCTCTGAAGAGTAGAGATTAATTAGATCTGAGGACCTCAGATCAGATATCTAATATATCAACTCTGCCTAGAACAAGGTACTCCCCTTCACTGGACCTGTTTCCATCAAGAGCGCCTTCTCCCTTTTTGGAAAGACCAAAAGCTCCATTGGCTCTATCCACACTGCCATCTACAAGTCTCACTGAAGAAGCTGTAAAGAAGTTAGTGAGAAAGATCCTCTCAGCACAGATCCAACCTGCCATTTTCTTGGTTCCTACCCAATTGGGTCAGGAAGCCCATGCATCCACAACTCTTCCACTATCAATTCCTCCTTTGACTCCTATCCATGTTTCAGAGCCCTCGAATCAGAGTCATTCACAGCTACTTCTGATCGGAGGATCCCTATATCCTTGGATCTGAGACTTGCTCTGAGCTCTTTGATCTAGTCAGATACAGAGAGCTCTCACAGCAGGTTGATGGTTAGCTTGGTTCTGACTTTGGCCTTGGGGCAGCTGTCCTTGAGCAGGACGAGACTAGGGATAAGATGCTTGGCTTCTCAGATCCAGGTCCTTCTCACTCTCCAGAATGTTCTGCCTTTAGTGTTTTGGAGAGAGCTCTGTTTGCACCTCAGACACAAGTGTTTCTTCCTCCCTTGGATCCTGTGTTGACTTCTGTTCCACTGTTCTGCACTTTGAGTCTCAAAAAGGACAAGTGATACCAAAACCCCAGGCTTCCTTCCTCTTCTTATACCTCCATGGAGTATCCCGATAAAGAGGTCCATAAGAAGGGGACATCAAGAGGAAGCATATAGATTCCCCTGAATTTGTCACAGAGGATACAGATTTTGATATGGGAGGGGAGGTCTCCATGGTCAACTCCTGAAGATGTCTCATTTGGAGGCATCCTTGAGATCCTGAAACAGAGAGGTGGCTGAAAGTCCAGTAACCCTTGGTCAGAGGAATCAGTGCT
Source organism: Protopterus annectens (assembly GCF_019279795.1). Lineage (NCBI taxonomy): Eukaryota > Metazoa > Chordata > Ceratodontiformes > Protopteridae > Protopterus > Protopterus annectens. Next base: position 277,636,044 of record NC_056749.1, read on the forward strand.
ACTGAAGGCTTTTGGTACTAGCCCATTTACTTCCTGGATAACTCTGCCTGCCAATGAGCTCCTGAATGATCTTGCAGCAGAGATGAAAGGAAACTGACACCATTAAGCCCATTCCCAGGAAGCCAGACGAGATTATGACTCCCCAGAGGGCAAACAGTTTTGGTCGAAAGGTCCCGCTGTTGATGCCATAGTCATGGAGGCAGCCACCAGAAAGGAAATTGCTGACAAGAAGCATCTCTGTTCATCCCCCTGACAAGAAGTTGTGAGCAACGGACAGATTTGTGAAACGTATGTATGCTTCAGCAAACTTTGCCTTATGGTCTCTGAACTATTTGGCACATTTTACCAGACTACAGAAGGATCTGATTAAGGAACCTTTGGGTACCCTTAAAGGAACAGTGTCTGAAGAGGTGAAAGATTCCTTCACTTCTCAGCTGGAGACCCTACAACCGATATCCAACTCATCCATGAGACTTGTTTCTAATGTGGCAGAAGGAACCTCAAGGGCTGTGTGTTTAGGAGACGCTACTGGATGTGCTTGTGTGATTATAAGTCTATGTTCATCAATGCTCCTTTTGATGGCACTTCTCTTTTTGGTCACAAAGTGAAAAATATGTTGTCCAAGTGTGAGAAGAAATTCTTCTAAAGGCATACATCCCCCCCCCCATGATTATTTTTGAGGAATCACTAAGGTTGTGTTCAAGAAATCACAAGGATGTTTCCAGGACATGTGGAGGATTTTCCCCCAGAGGTAAAGGGGGAAGTTCAAATAGTAGACACTGCCCTCATGGTAGAGGAGGCCCATAACATTAAGAGTCCAGAGAATTTTTCTTTGGCAAACCCTTCCAGTGTTCCTGAAAGGAGGCCCGATTGTCTCCCTATGGAGGCAATCTGGGGTTGTTTGTCCCTGTACTAGAGAGCCTGGCTAGAAATAAGATACTTGGGTGGAGAGGTTCATATCCAGAGGATATATAATTTCATTTTCCTTTCTTCCTCTCAGTTCCAGGAAAACCCCCAATGTTCCAACCAGTCAGAGGGAACAAGCAGCTTTTCAAATACAAAAGCTGCTAAACAAGAGAGTCATCCAAGAGATCCCTTAGACCAATATCTGGAACTTGCTCAAGATTCTTTTTAGTGCCAAAGAAAACAGGAGACTGGAGGTCAATTCTGGATCTCAGCAATCTGAACAGCTTTGTTCAGAAGACAAAGTTCCAGAAGGTTATGGTTCAGTCCATTCTTCTGTTTTTGGAAAAGGATGACTGAATGTGCTCAATAAATCTCCAAGATGCATACTATCATATAAAAATGAACAGACAATTCAGGAAATTCTTATGCTTCTGGGTGGGAGCCAGTCATTACCAGTTCAGAGCACTGCCCTTTGGTCTCATTACAGCCCCCAGTGTGTTCACCAAATGCATGGCAGTGGTAGAAGCTTACTTCAGACTGCACGGATTCCGGGTGTTTCCTTACTTAGACTACTGGCTCATCTCCACCCTGACCAGGCATCAACTCATCACAGCAAGAGAAGTAGTAATCTACACTTGTGCATGGTTAAGCATAACCATTAATTTAGAAAAATCACATCTTCAACCAACAAACTATAGAGTTCATAGGAGCACTACTTGAAACAAGAAAAACAGTAGCCTGCTGCCTTCTCTCCAGAGTTTGAACTTCATCACAAGTCAACAAGATACTTTGCAGTACCACAGACCCAGTTTGCCTACTCTTACAGGCCACTAGGTTTGATGGCAGCAGCAATAACCCATGTCCCTCTTGCCAGATTCCACATAAGGATTCTTCAATGGATGCTGGCATCTCAATGTTCGATACTTCAGCTACCGTTATCCACTCAAATATGAATCACCAACTTGTGCAAGACCTGATGTGGTAGGCACAGTCAGAACTGTTACAGGGCCATTTATTTGTCCGTTCTTAACCCAAGGCCATAGTGACCATGGATGTTTCTCAGCTGTGGTGATGGAGCATTACTTGGGAAAGACTGAAAAGCCACATTTGCATATAAGCATTCTGGAGTTCAGAGCAATGCTTTCAGTGTTGCAAGCCTTTTATGATACTCTCCCGTTGGGAATGATTGCAATACAAACAGACAATATGGCAATGGTTTGATACATCAACAAAGGAGGAGGAACCAAATCAAACCTGCTATGTCGAGAAGCACTAATGGTGTTGCAATGGTCAATTTCTTCCAACTGCTTTTTCTTAGCACTGCACATTCCAGGGAAATCCAACATGCTAACAGACAAACTGAGCAGGTGCATTCCATTACCTCACAAATGGTCCCTCAACCAGAAAGTAGAGGAAATTATTTTCCACGAGTGGGGTCAGCCTTGCTGTGATCTGTTTGCATCCCCCTAAACAATAAGTGCAGCAGCTGCTTTGCCCTCATCCCCCCAACAAGGGGAGTTGCCGAGGGATGCTCTTCTCCACGAATGACACCCCCCCCCGATTACTGTATTCATATCCCCCTGTCCCTCTGATATCAAAATCCATTCAAAGAGCTGTCAGGTTGAAGAGCAAGGTCATTCTACTTGCACCCTTTTGGCCTCATCAAATTTGGCTCCCCTTCCTTTGACCTCATTTGATCCATCAACCCTGGACATACCTCTCAACATCTTAGTGCAAGAAATGTGGACAAAGTCTGACAGAATATGGGGACAAAGGCCCAAAAACAGGGACAGATTTTAAATATTGCTCTTATTAACTTAGAAAGTTGCTAGAGTAACAGTGTTTGTTTTAACTTACATTTTCTGAAGGATATGAAGCCAGAAACTCAAAATGTTCATATTATTTGGTGACTTCTATCCTCAGATCACCCCAGTGATTTGCCAGAAAACCATAACTTTTATGAGTAGACGACCAAAAATATGAGGCAAAAATCTGGACAGTTCAGAGGTATGATCCTAGATTGCTGTCTCACCCAACAGACATGACTTAATTAGACCTTCCAAATCTCAAGTTGACTGCTAGGTCTCTCCATTTAAAGTAATAGCCAGAGACGCTATGGTCTCTTCCCCTGTCCAACATATTCTATCATCTTTACTCAAACCATCCTACAAGGAAAGTTTATGCTACCAAATGGAAAAGATTTGTATACTGGGCACTTCTGCTCCAATTTACACTATCCTAGAATTCCTGTCATTGCTTTTTAATCAAGGAGCAAGTTCTTCCACAGTAAATGTCCGGTTAGCAGCGATTTCCAATTTCCATGTTCATCTTGATGACTCTTCCCTTGCATCCCATAAGCTCTGTAAGGCCTTTCTATGAGGAACACTTGTGTTGGGACCCCCCTCCCCATTAAAGATCCTGCTCCACAGCGGGACTTAACATTAGTACTGCAAGCCTCGGTCCTTCCTTGCATCAAACCTGCACATACTTGCAATCTAAAATTTCTGTCTTGGAAGACTTTGTTTCTTGTGGCCATTTCCTCTGTCAGACAGAGCTCAGAAATGCAGGCCTTGTCAGTAAAACCTCCATGCCCAATTTTTCCTAAGGATAGAGTTACATTGTGAAAAAATGCATCCTTTTGCACAAAGTAATATCAGATTCCAACATTAACCAATCAATCTAGCAGGTGTCTTCCCAAATTATACAAATAAATGTGAATATTTGTTGCATTCGCTGGATGTACATAGGCAATTGCATTTCTATTTACACAGGGCAAACAAATTCAGATCAGTTATTTGTTTCCTTTGTTTAAAGGAAATTGGGCAAGCCTGTGTCTTGAGTGTCCCTAGCAAAATGGCTTACTAATTGCATTTCCTTTATTTACGATAAGTTGAACTTGCCCTTAACTAAGCAGCTGTGTGCTCATTCAACAAGATTGATGGCAGCTTCTTCAGCTTTTCAATCAAGAGCCTCCATGGATGATATTTGTGCAGTAACAACTTGGGTTTCACCTCATACCATCTCTCATTAAAAAATGGCCGTTTCTAGAACTAGGGCATCATTTGGCTCAATGGTGATTAGGAACATCCTTCCTTGAGGCTGTGATGATAGGAGGTATTGCCAGCCATGATAATAGTAGTAAGGCAGTGGATGTGTGACTTGTGCCAGCACAGCTAGCTGGAATTTTGTAAATAATTATATGTCATTTGTATATCAAAAGGATTTGTACAGATGCTTGTCCCGAAAATGTATTTGTGAGGTTTGCTTGTGTTCAAATGCATCAACAGTGCACCTTGCTGGAATGAAAAGTAATGTACATGGATTACTGCAATTGAATTAAATTTATATGTTTTAATACAGGATACTGGGACAGCACAGGTTATCCAGTTAGCTACTTTAAGAAAAATACGGGAAATGTAAATGAGCTGTTAAACCATTAAAACGGTACCCCACAGTGCTGAATGGGACTGGAGACAGTGGGTCTGGAAGAAGCTTTTGTTCATTAGCTCAGTAAAAACAGGAGAAGCCCCAGTCACTGCCATAAACATTTATATGTTTATTGTAGCAGTCTATGTTAAATTACTGTCTCAGCTTCAATGGGGGAAGCTGAGAGAACCTAGAGTCCAGTGACCAGAAGAGGTAATTCTGCAAGCCATCTTGGATATTATATCTTACAAGGAGTTATCTTTGATTATTCTATTAAGTATTCTATTTCTGTGCACCTGACTAGAAAGACTGCTCATGTATTTCATTGTGCTGTGCTCGATCAAGTAAATTATTAGGGAACAGAAATTCTCCTAGACTCATCAGGGATATAGTGAAGCTTAGTTTAAAGATTATTTTTCTTTATTTGTATGACTCTGTCCATCAATGTCATTTTCAATATTTCCTGTGATCTGAACACTGTAGTTTACCGTAAATATATATATTTAGTGTTTTCTTGCTCTTTTATCATTAAATATATTTAAACATTTCATTGTGGCTGGTCCTTTTTAAAAAAAATATTTAAGCTTTGAGAGTAGTTGAACATATTTATTTGGTGATATCCCTGGAGCCCGAAGGTCTGCTCTTCAAAGTTTCCCTAAGATCTAGTCAGTCTCTCAAGTATCAGCACTCTAACTTGGCTCTGTACCCAGAAATAGCTCAGAGCTACTTGTAAGCACTATATCATCCTTAGACTGCTGTAGCACTCAACCTTCCTTGCCTAATAAGCAGGAAAACAGTTGCAGTACTTAAATTAAATAAGCTCTTATCAAGGCATGTCCAAGGGTCAGCTCCTGGTGTTTTCTCCTGTCCACCTGGTGGATCTGGGCATCTTGGGGCAATGCAGCAATTGCCTCATGTACACAGACAACCCTCTCCTCCTACCACCCAATACTACAACCTGCTAGAGATGCACTTATATAGCCAAGCTGGAAGCCAAGCCCTCTCCAACCAAGACTGAACTAGTCAGTCAAGAGGAGAAGTTCAACACCCACACAACACCACACTCAACACATAGCCCCTCAAAACCTTTACCACCAATACCCACACATAGCAATGCCAAACATGCACCTACATACAGGGAGGTTCTCAATCTAAATCTAAACAGGAAACAAAGACCCCCCCAAAGCAGATACACAAACTACCACCACCCACCAACACAAGCAAAGCAACACATAGCCCAAAACACCATTGTGTCACCCAGCAACAGCCCATACGGCAAATCAAAGTGCCCAACACACTAGTCACAGGTGACTTTACAGTCAGTCCCACTGGCATCCCACTCACCAGGCTGAATAAAGACAAGATTACAGTCAGCTGCTTGTCAGGTACCAGGATTCGCCACATAACGCATGCACTCAGGTCACTCCACAACAGGTATGATTATGACTCTGTCATCCATGTTGGTGTGAACGACCTGGGATGCACCTCCCTGGACTACATGAAATGAGACATGTAGGAGCTCTTGGGATCTGGTAGCCCAGTCAGGCAAGACCCTAGCCCTGAGTATCATCCTGCCCTCACCCAGAATGATATCACAGTACAAGGACAAAATGATTGACTTCAACAATTGGCTAAGTTTCTGGTGTCATTTTAAGGGGATCCAGTATCCGTCTGCCTGGGATTACATGATCAACAGGCCACGATGCTATGCCAGAGATGACCTGCACTTGTCTCCTCTGGGATTCAGGTTAATGGCCAAGGCCCTTGCCAGCACTATTGTGCCTTTTTTAGGAAACATTCAAATGACAAAACTACCACCATAACAAGATCATGCAAGCTAAACCTGAGGATAATGCTACTCAGTGCTAGAAGTCTCAACCACAAAATGTGCCAACTCAAAGCACTCCTTAAAATGGAGAATATCGATATTTGTGCAATGACAGAAACCTGGTTCAAGGCTCCAGAGAGCACCCAGACTATACCAGGATACAACTCATACCACACCTTTCGGCCACCCAATCAGGACCGGAATACTAAAGGTGGAGGCGTGTCCATATTCATTAAGACTATCCACACCTCCATGCTTGCTGCCCAGCATAATGCATCGGAAATTCTCCAAGTGCAACTAACACTAGGCAAGACTGCAATCCAAATTGTAGCTTGCTACAGATCTCCCACTTTTCCCCAAGACTGCCACTCCACTTTTCTCAACATACTAGAAACTATTCAGGTAAAACCAAACACCATAATACTAGGTGACTTCAACTACCCCGCCATTGAAAACTACTCAAGTACCAAAACATTTGCTCAACGTTTTTTGGAATTCATAAATGCCAATGCCTTGGACCAGCTAATCCATACCCCCACCAGAGGCACAAATGTCCTGGACCTGATCATTACCATCATGGGAGACGGATGCTCCACTCCACAGGTCAGCTCCTCATTGGTCAGATCTGAGCATAAGCTAATCACCTTAGACATCCACATCCTGCCTCCACCCCCCACCAACGTAACCACCTTAAAAAAATTTCCAAGGCTAACTTCAAGCTTCTCAAGACTGAAGTGGCAAACTTCACAACACCCATGCGCACGGAATGTGAACGCGAGTATGCAGAATCTTTCACTAATGCATTGCATGAACACATACACTTGTGCATGGACCGTGCCATCCCAAATAGAACCAAGATGCTATCTTCCAAAAAAAGGAAGCCAATCTGGTGATCCCCGGCCATAAACAAACTATGTAACAGACGAAAAAACTCCTGCAAAAAAAAAAAAAAAAAAGAGTAAAAACCCAGGATTGGAAGAATTCCCTGGTCAGCATCAGTAAGAAGCTGAGATACGTCATAAAATCCTCCAAAGCTATTTATGAGAACAAAATTGCCACAGATTCTAAAGACAACCACAAGGCATTCTACAGTTATGTCAAGAACCTCAATGGCAACACTCAGATTTGCTCTGAGTTGCAGTACAATGGCACCAAATATACTGATCCAACTGATATTGACAACATTCTGGTAGATAGGTTCAGTGCCAGTTTCACCCCTCTCTCACCTCCCAAAGGGCCCATCTCAATACCGGAATAATGCCATGTCCCGGTAATCATGGCTGCAGAGGTAAAAACTTCACCAGGCCAAAGGCAAGAATGCAGCATCCATGGGACCAGACAGCATCCCGGGCTGTGTCCTACATGAACTACAAAATGAACTGGCACCCCACCTATGTACCATTTCAATGTTAGCCTCACCTCAGGCTTTATGCCCACTGAATGGAGCACAGCTATGGTTATCCCACTCCATAAAGTGGGGGGGGGGGGTTCACCATGGACCCTGGTAACTACTGCCCCATCAATCTGATGAGTCTGGTCTGTAAGGCCATGGAACTGGAACTCATAAACAGGGAAATTGGAAACCTCCAGTCTCTGGACCCCACACAGTTTAGGTTAGTGAAAGGTAGATCATGTCTCCTAAATCTGACTGACTTCTTTGAAACAGTCATCAGAGCCGTGGATGACGGTAAGGTGGTTCACACAGCCTATCTGGACCTCGCCAAGGCCTTCAACACCATCCCCCACTCTGGAATCTTAGACAGACTCAGTAAACTGGGCATTAATTCCTATGTTACTAGATGGGTTGAAAACTGGCTCACTGACAGAACCTACATAGTCAATGTAGCCGACTCCAAATCCAGTGCTAGACCTGTGACAAGTGGTGTACCACATGGCTCAGTCCTAGGTCCACTCTTATTTGGCATCTACTTCTCTGAAGTTCAAGCCAACACTGAAGGCCTTTGGCTAGCAAAGTTGCCAGACGACTGCAAGCTGGGAACCATTATCGAATCTCCAAAGAATGTGGACATTCTACAAAAGGGCCTCACTGATATAAATTCCTGGTGTCAGAGTCATGGCCTCAAGCTCAATGCCAAAAAATGTATAGTCATCCCTTTTGGAAAAAAACAAGTGCCCTTGAACTTCCACATAGGTGGTAGACCACTTAATACCGAAAGTGTGATAAGAGATCTTGGGACACAGGTGGACAGTGGTCTCTCCTTTGATAAACATATCGCCACAGTCAGAAAATCTTTCTACATGGCCCACCTAATTACAAAAGGCTTCTCATCTCGAAAAAAGGAGGTCATTGTTCCCCTCTAGTCATCCCTCATTAGACCTATTATAGAATACAATGCCCTGCTTAGTATATACCTAACGAATCATTTGCAACAGCTGGAAAGGCCACAGAAATACATCACAAAGAGGATCACTGGCCTAAAACATCCACCCTATGCAGACCACCTCAAAAAACTCCAGCTTTACTCTGTTTCATATCGCCTACTCAGAGGTGATCTCTGCCTAACATACAAGGCCATGTCAAACCCACAAATGCTGGACCTGCTCCACTTAAAGAAATCCTAATCCATCCGAGCCACATGCTTCAGGGACCTAAACCTTGTCACCACAATAAACAACACTTGCTGGAGGGCTAGGTTCCTGTCCCAGAGACTTCCCATACTCTGGAACAGTCTGCCCATTCAGGTCAAGCAGAGCACCTCTTTGGCCCTCTAAGAAAAATCTTGACGATTGGATGGGAAATAGGAAATTCGCCCCGGGTATCACTTTGGTAGCTCTGCTTGACATGGGTGCAGGAAAATACATTTCTGTAAGTGCCGATAGACAGGGAATCCATATGTTTAGGCTTGTACAGGGCCTAGGGCCAATAGCCTAGTACCTACATATGAACCTATGATAACTCTGGCCACTCCCAAAAGCCTGTTTGGTCAACATTACCATTTGTATTAATATTAACTTCACTCAGCATAATTGGATACCCTTTTAAGAACCTTATAGTAAAACTGACTGGTGGCAGTGAATCTACCTTGTAGTCTGAGCAAAGTTGGTAGAGCAGGCAAATCTGTGCTAGCCTTTCCCAGGTGTGTGTGTGTGTGTGTGTGTGTGTGTGTGTGTGTGTCTGCATGTGTCAGCTACTTGGGGCAGGGAAATGAAGCACTGGTTTCACAGCTCCAGTGGGGAGCCTTATTGGGGACCTGGGGAGAGACAGAGACACCCAAAACCCGGGCTGAGTGTGTGCCCTTTGTGCTAAGGAAAATTGTGCTTGATGCAGAGAGGTCTGCATCTGGAAATACTGAATGCATCTATTTGTATTCCAACTGCAATTCTCTCTCCAATGCCAGTGGTGAGGATTCAGGCTCCTTGATTACTGGCCCAAAGTTGGGACATCACAGATGCCACCCTGGAATTCCAGTAGTTGGGGACTCTGTCCCATCAAGTGAGGACAGAATGACAACTGACATCAGATAAAGAAGTTATGTACTTGCCATAACATCCCGTCTGTATTGTCCATTTTCATTCTTTGCCCTCGTGACCAAACCACACCAACCATGGGTGAATCCAGCATTACCCACACCCAGGCATGGGTTATTGCTATAGTAAAGGCCATAAAGATAAACAAATACTGATAGCATCACTCAAAAGACAGACAAAAATAATTAAAAACAAAAATCCTTGTGCAAAATAGTGGCCATTTATAAAACAAAAATGTATTTGATCAAGAATGTCATTTTTGAATAGTAAAAGTGATAAAGGTGTGCCAATAGATTGCAATGTTTAGCACAATAATAACCATGTCTTGGCAATATACTTTTTCCTTGAAGGAGACTTGACTAAGAAACCACTATTCAGATCCTAAGCAGTGATAACCATTTCATTTACACTCTGGCAGCATTTTTTGCATCAAAATATAATGATGTTATTCCCCACCACAGGTTTCTAAAAATCATCTGTAAGATTTAAAATTAAAACAAATATGACAGAATATTCTGCTGATGTAACCTGCGATTTGTATTCTTCTTTATATCTGTTACATTTTTAGTTATGGGCTATCAAAGTGATCTCTTCAACATAAAAAAGCAGAACATTCACAAAAAGTTACATACTCACTTAGAATGAACATTATCATAGCTATTACAATTATTTCTAAAACATAACAGAGCATGTAAATGTTTAAGTGCAATTAATAGAAACACAGGTGTTTCAGCTATAGCGATTCTCCCCTGTCTCAAGTATTTAATTTCAAGCAATCAATATAGGCTAAAGATGTGAAAAATATCTCCTCTAAGTGCCTAGCTTAACTGGATTTTAATGCTCATAGTAAGATCCAGGTCTATGAGCTGGTAACTACTAGAGCGAGTCCCAAAACAGAGACTTAATGGCCAAAAAATGGACTTGCGTATATCAAATCTGTGCTTGCCATTTCCCAGAAGGTTTCCCTTTCTTTGGGGTATGGCAGTCTCAGAGTTTATTTTTATGTAAGTTCAGTGGGAGTGGGAGCCTGCCCCCATATTAGGGATCTAGGGGTACTTTCTCCCTGCAAAAAAGAAGCTTAAAGGACAAGATATATGTTTGTGATTTGCCATTCTGGACTTTAAAAGTTTTTCTTTGAGGGGGGGGGCTGCCGGCACTCTGCATTACAACTGCTAAAATTGCAATAGGGAGCTTATGTGCATCATAAGCAGATTAAATGGAAGTCCTTCATAAATGATACCATGGGATTTATCTGAAAACTATAAATGTTTGGATCCTCAGTAAAAAAAGAACGTTATCTAATTTTTAAAACTGCAAAATGACTTGGCAGACACACATCAGAACATTACTTCCCACTTGGAAGGCAATTTAACTGCTATATAACACACATACCTTATTGTATGAATGGACACACACTTTTCTAGCTCTTTACAGACACACTGTGCTAACCAGAGTGAATACTGTTCTTAGAAGTTATTGCAATATATGCCACTGAATAAGACTACATTGCTTGTACCCTTTTGTGGGTAGTCAGCGTCCAGTCGAGCCCGAATACCATACCACTATTGGGCGTGGTCCGAAGTCCAGTCGGCCCGGCAGCTCGTCAGGGTACTAATCTTGCATGACCCGGCTGGCGTCAGTCAGTCTTTTCTTGCCCCCAAATGCCTCAGACCCTAAAAGCCCAAGGCCCCAGAACCTGCAAAAATATGTACACCAAAAATAGGAATATATACAAAAATATAAGCATGTAAAATCACCCTGACACTAAACACAGGGGAAGGAGGGACCACACATTGGACCTACAGCAATGGGGAAGGAGAAGGAGGGATGGACTGGTGAGTACAAAACTGTACCCATGTTCTTCGTTCCCCATTGCTGCAGTCTAATACTGTTCTTCCCAAAAGCAGGTAAGGGAGGCTGGCATTAGATAAAGAAGCAGGGAGCAAGGGGCATGCCTTGGGGACAGCTGTGTGAAACCAGCCAAAGACTTAGGACAAAGATAGGAAGGGTGATAATGCTAGACTTGAGTAGATACTGAACTCCAAATAGCTATCCAAAATATCCTTAGTTGCCACTTGCTTACATTAACTGTTCCTTGGCAAGTAGCCCTGGTGGAATGCCCTAAGTGGCGCTGGCCCTAGTGGAATGAGATGGAATAACAAAAATCAAAATGCAAGCCAATCCACCTAGAAATAGTTGTTTTGACAATAGCTTGCCCACCAACCAGACTCAAAAGCAAAAGAAACAAACAACTGCTGAGACTCAAAGAAATCCTTGGTCCTGCTTAAATAATAACGCGGTGCTGTAATGTACATCTAAAGTGTGCAAAAATTTTTTTCCCTTGCTTTATTTTTTAGTCCTGCATAAAAAGTAGAGCATGATAATGGTTTTTTTTTTAAGCCACACTAGAAACCACCTTAGGCATAAAGGAAGGATTAGTGCGTAATGATACCCTATCCTTATAAAAAATCAAAAAGGCTCTACTGCCATAAGGGGGCTCACTCACCAACCCTTCCTGCAAGTAATAGCCAACAGAACAGAGTTCTTCCACACAAAGTATTTCAATTCAGCAATAGCCACTTCAGCTCTAAAGGTTAGGTAAGTTTTTCCAACAATTGATTGAGATCCGGGACACAGAGCTGAGCTCGTGAGGGCGTCTTATGTTCTAACTTGCCCCTCTAAGAAACTGCTTGAACAAAGGATCAACAAAACAATGGTGGGTCAATATCATAGTGAGCTGAAATCAGCATGGAGAAGGACTTAATGGAAGAAGGACAAACCTTTGTCCAATAACTCAGTAGATATTGAAAGGAAACCACACTCAAATTAAACAGAAAATCTCCAAATTCTTTGCTCTACTCAGAAATAAAAATCTCTTCCATTTTTCTCAGGTCTTTCCTTGTACTAGGTCTTCTAGCTTCCATAATCACATTTAAAACTTGTTTGAGAAGTTGAGACCTGCTGTGTCTCAACACAGAATATGCCAGGCTGTTAGATAACATTGAGCAGAGAGCTTGAGCTTCTGAGATAACCTTCTGAGATAAGAGATGAGGAAAGGCCATGGAAAGGCCATGGGCTTCTTTGCAGACTCCGTAGAAAGTGGGTACCAGTGTTGCGAGGCCAATCTGGAGCTATCAAATCATCCTTGGCTGTCTGACCTTGACCTTAATAGTACCTTTGGAAGAAGAAGAGGTAGAGGAAAGCAGGCATACACATGAAGGTTTTCAACAAAAAAAACAAAGCATCCACTTTCCATGTGATGTGATGAAACCCTTTGTGCAATACTGGTGCAGCTGTGGGTTTAGTGGAGAAAGCGGCAGATCTATCATCTGGAGTTCCCACTGTCAATCTCTATGAAATACATGAAGATCAGTTTCACTTCGTGAGGATCCAAAGAAGCATGAATGTCTTCTGCTATGGGCATGTTGCTTCATACACAGAGAACGGTCTTCTTGTCAAAGTACATCACTAGCATTGAATATTGTAAGGTGGCATGAACATTTCAAAGCACATGGTGAATGTAACTTGTTAGGAAGACCCAGCTCCATCTTAATTCAAACAGACGTAACCCACGAACTCTTTTGAGCTAACTTCAGAAATTGTTCACTCGAATATAGACAACTATTTGAGAAACACTGCCCATTGCTATTCACTTCAGTAAAGCTAAGCAGTACCACTGACTCTACAGGAAGCTGTATGTACCCAACTTTATTCATAGGCTTTACTTTCCACTAGTGCTATAGGGAAAGTACAGGACATTTTTATCAACACTGCAAAAATCTGAACTTCATTCTGCTTGAAATTAGAAGCTCATCGGTACATTGGATGTACCACTCCAGATTATATTAAACCTTTCCACATAAATGTTAATGTTTCTAAAATCTTAAACTCATGTATGCGCCCTAGACAAGTCACATAAGAAGAGGGTTGACATGGCTTGGGTAAACAAAAGATCATGCAGTGTTCATAGGTTCTTAGGTAAGTAGTAGGTTGGCTGCCATTGCTGAACATTTTAAGCACAGCCAGTTTCCCTTTTTGTGCTTGAAATAATGTATCCCCATTTGGTTATAGATCAGCCTTAACTGTCCCATGGTTAATAATTATATATTACCCCTAATATTAATAATTGGGACCATACCATAGATAGTTTAAGGGGATCCATGCATGGGATAAAGCATATAGGAGCTGCCTCTGTCCATTAGTACAGGGGCAGTTCTGGGGTAAATTTTCTGTTCCCCATCCATAGATCTAAGTTGCACATGAAAATGGAGAAGGATGAACTTTGTTTTATATGGATGTGGAGTCTATTCCACAGTAGCGGTATCCTCTGCAAAATGTACCTTCCCCTCCAAATCATTCTACTGATTTTGCAGTAAAGGTTTAGAACCCTATACAGAGTATTCCTGATGTCATTTGACTGCTCATCTGCAGTAAATCCATTAGTAATGGGTTGAAGGATGCCTATTATGTTAGACACAGGTCAGCTCTTAGCAGTGTGTAGGATACCAAGTATGGTGACATGGCTTTGCATCAGGACATGTTGTTTAGGCCTTGTATCCCCCTTTAGTCCCCAAGGGATGGGAGGCTGGCATAATGGTTAAGATGTTTGCCATACAAACACAAGGTGCAGGGTTTGATACCCACATGGGATAATTGGCTAAGCTTAAAAGGGCCCATATGGGCAGTTAGTATTAGCCTATAACCCTAGTAAGGCATCTCAGTGGGCAATCCAGTTATTGCCTGCATCTCAACAGATGCATGCCAAAGGAGGCAATATATTCAATGACTGACCTAATCAGGGCTGAGTAAAAGGGGACAGTGATAAGATACTCTATCCTGGTTCTCCAGTTACCTATCAGACAGATCTCAAGCTGTCAGATGGAAGAACTCTACCTCCTCCTTCTTGCCAACACCCACCGGCGTTCCGCAGGGGTCCATCCTCGGACCAATGCTTTTCAACATCTTCATAAATAACCTTCACACTGTCATCCCTGACACAACAGTCATCCAATACGCTGATGACTCCACCTTAGTCTGCGCCGCCACCAACCTTCCTGAACTACTGACTAAAACCCAAATAGCTTTCTCCACTAGTGAGAACTGGATGCACCTAAACCATCTCTCTCTCTCAACTCTAATAAATCTAAAATACTTCTTTTCCCTCCCTCCAGGGCTTTCTCTTTTGACAAAAATGCTTTCAAAGTCCTAAGCCAAACTAACACTGCTACAGAAGTGGTCCCTTCTGCAAAACTCCTTGGCATTACCATAGACGAAAGCCTTAAATTCGATATCCACATACAACAAAACATAAAGAAAACCCACCAAAAGTTAGGTATGCTCTATAGGAATAAACGCTTTCTCTACAATTCCTCTAGGCAGACCTTAGCAACTACCTACCTTCTTTACTTTATGGAGCCCCTCTTCTAACTAACCTGTCTTCTTCTAACACATCCAAACTCGAAATTTGCTATAATAAGATCTCTAAACTTGCAACTAAATCCAAAAACTCTACTCACCACTGCCTTTCCCTACAATCTCTGAACTGGCTAGAACTCTCTAACCACCTAGACTATCTCCAACTAACCTCCACTCACAAATTAATATTCTACCCAGATAAATGCCCAGCCTTAACAAACATCCTTCCCCCATACATCCCAAATAGATCTCTGAGATCTGAACACCAAAATTTAATCTCTATCCACAAACCCAAACGTCCTGCAGCCAGCTCCTTCTCTCTTTCTCTCTAGGCAAAAAATGGAATTCCCTACCTCCTTTACTTAGGACCATACCAAACTCAGAATCCTTCAAGACCCAACTTTTCTCATACCTGTTTTCTAAACGGAAATGCTCCTGCTCTCACCCTACATATATTCAAAGGGATTTCCCATTTGAGCTCTCTATACTCCTTGCTCCACGCTACCCTCAAACTAATATTTTCTACTCTCCGAAAACAAACCTAATCTAACATTCTCTGATGGAGTCAAGAGAGAGAAATTGCTCAAAGTATGTAAATATTGTAAATAGCATGTAACCTCAGATCCTTATAGTACAGACAGTTGAAACCTGCTGCCCTGAATGGAAATTCCTGTAAACTGTGTTTTCTATTATCTTTAATTGTGTTCTTGATATACATTTTATGCATTAACTTTTCTTGACTGTATGAATTTTATATTTGTATCTTTACCATCAACATTATGTAACCTTTATTGTATCATATTGCTTATGGAGCTTTTCTCCCCGGGCCTCCACTGAAAATGGGCACTTTCTGGCCCAGTGGACTTTCCCGGTAACCAAACTGAAAATAAAATAAAATAAATAAAATAAAAATAAATGTCCCTAGATCTAGATACAATCCCTTTGGTTATAAGCTGTGCAATATAGAAGAAATTTCTTACAATAGACAGATGTTGGTCAAAAGTCAGGTCAATGTCCACATATGTTCTCAAATCCCAAACGACTGGGTCAGATCATAGGGGAATATCAACAATGTGGTATTTCCCTGCAGTAGATGACTTCCCAAAGGATGCAATAAACCATTTTTTCGCATTTAGTTTCAGTCCATGATTTTGGCACCAGTTATGTATTTGGGACAAATCTTCCTGAAGGATGGCTAAATCATTTGAGAATTCACTGAGTATTTTTATCTTGCAGTCATCTGTAAACTTCTGTTATTATTGAAGTATTACTGCTTGTGGAAGAATGTAGTATTACAAGGTTTATGCAAGTGAAAAACACATTTTTTAATACAGTAATTATATTTCTATAATTACTGTATTTGTTTTTGGATGAAAATGGTGTCACTCCACTTAGTTTCTATAAAACAAGCAACTAATGAATAAACAGATGAATGAACAAAAATCTATAAAGACAGTTATGGATATGTTACTGAATGACTTTTTAAGTAATTACCAGAAGTATTAATGAAACAAAGATGCCAAACCCATGCATGGAGTGAATCTATATTCAGTGATTCCAAAACCCAAAAGTGTCATAATTATGTCAGTTTTACTGGTCCATATGTTTGCTTCATGTGGACAATAAAATGTATCTATATGATTTGGCAAACAGATATAAGATACACTTGTTTAGAAAGTTACATTATAAAGATTCAAGTTTTATTTACTGCACAGCAAACACAGAACACAAAAAGGAGATTTAGCAACCATATATATTGGAATCAAACATAATGCTCTAATCATCCTCATGAGCTATGAGAGAGAAACCTGTTTATTTCTAATTGGATTCTCAGTCTGAGGTTTTAAATGAAGTAAATTTTCTAATAAACTGAAGAGTCTATGCACATATAATTAGTTTATTATACAAAAAAAGGAATACAGGCAAGTGATGGTAGAAAGTAGGGTTTCTCTTTATCACATTTACCATTGAAATTATTCAAACTGATTTGCAAATAAAAAAGATAAAATGATGTAATAGCAAGATATTGTTCTGACTAAGAATAAAATTAGTGGAACTATAACTCTCTGTGCATGATATATAGAGGGTTATGGTCGTCTCTGCATTAGTAACCACATTATCATGTGTCCAAGACATGGAAGCCAAGATCTCCAGTGCGAGAGTGATGCCTCAGAGGTGAATCTTGGCATCCATATCAAGAATGCATACTAATGGTTAATGCTTAGGGAGACCCAATCATAAATCTTTCAGTGCATGGAGTCTTACCTACTCTATTTACTATCAATTACAAAAGAAGAAATATCATGTGTTTTATTGGCTTTGAAAGCCAGAAAAGCAATTAGCAAGTGCTATCACATAGAAAGCAAATAAGGACAAAATGAGGGACAGTTTTTAAATACTGCCCTAATTTAAATAGGCAACTTACAGACTAACATCTATAAACTTCAGTGGACATAGGAGGAAATATATTTAGTTACTGAAGTAATGTCCCTTCCCTTATACCTGATTGTTACAGGGGATGTGTAACAATTATTACACACCTCTATACCTCTGAAAGTACTGTTATGGTTGGATCTCATGCAACAGTAGTGCACAACAGGTTTGCCTTTCTTTCTGATTTTGGAGCATAATCATGGCACTGCATGCAATACATTATGATAACATCACATAAAAGGATATCTGTATAAGTAGCATGGAAAACTATAACACAACCTGTAATACTGCTTAACCTCAATTAGCAGGACTGCCCCAAAAATAAGTAAGAGAGAAAGTCAGTTAAATGGACTAACAAAGCTTTCCAGTACCTGCATACTTCAATGTCTTGATAGCAACACATTTTAAAGCATTTCAGAGAAACTAGATAATCAGATTTCAAGCACTCAAAACAATGCAAAACTTGTAGCAAAACGCTACCACAGATGACAGAAGGCAAACTGAAATATTAGGAGATGAGAGCAGCACCCTGAACGTTGCTCTTCAAATCTATCTTAACCTACTATTCCAGCTCATACTGTACCTTGGGGATGGTGATACTAAGTTTGGAATATGCCAAACCCAGAACAGCACAATAAAATATATACTTCCAAACTGAGATTTTCAGAAAAACAAGTTGATCGATATTTACATTTTGGCAAATAATCAGTATGATTTAGGTGTGTGTGTGTGTGTATATATATATATATATATATATATACATATATATATATATATACGCGAGTGCGAATACGTGTTAGTAAAAACAATTTATGTTTCTGTTCCATGCCAGGAATATGAGATAGCAGTGAATTTTAGTGTACTAAGTAGTAAAAAAAAAAAAGTGAGATATTTATGCCTCTTTATGTCTGCTTCTGTACAATAATACCAAGTTCTACCATAAAGGATGGGGTTATGGAGTGACCTATATTATAACAATATTAATACAGCTTCACACATGCAATACTATCTGCTTGGAGACATTTTGTGGTGTGCATCACAGATCTATATGGGATCACCCTATCTTATTGTATATGTCAGTTTATGAAGTACAGTTGTTTAAGTACTCCTGCTAAATTTCTGCCTTGTCAAAGAAATCATAATTGCTGCATTCCTTCTGACTTTTGGCAGTCTGTCAGTGTATTTGATTCTGCATGATGTGGTTTAGTGAGTGTGAGTCTGGGTAGGCTATGAATTGTATAGAGGCTTTATTTTGTGATTGCAGCTTGGTGATGGCAGGGAGACAGAGGAACTACAGGGGATGGGAACTAGTCAGTTGTACACAGGAAACAGCCCACCATTCTCAACTTTGTAGTTTCCTTCATTTTTGCAACCATCAAGTTACTATATAGTATGTACTATATGTTATATGTTGTATGGTGATGGAATGAAGAAGTACAGGAGAGTATACAGAGAAAGAGGTTGGCAAAGAAGTGGGATTGTCAAAGAGATGAAGAAAGTAGACAAGAGTATAAGGAGATGAGGTGCATGGCAAAGAGAGAGGTGGCGAAGGCCAAGGATAAGGCGTATGAAGAGTTGTATAAAAAGTTGGACACTAAGGAGGGAGAAAAGGACCTGTACCGATTGGCTAGACAGAGGGACCAAGCTAGTAAAGATGTGCAGCAGGTAAGGGTGATAAAGGATAATAAGGGAAACGTACTCACAAGCAAGGAGAGTGTGTTGAGCAGATGGAAAGAGTACTTTGAGAGGTTAATGAATGAAGAGAATGAGAGGGAGAGAAGGTTGGATGATGTGCAGATAGTGAATCATGAAGTGCAGTGGATTAGCAAGGAGAAAGTAAGGATAGCTATGAAGAGGATGAAGAACGGAAAGGCTGTTGGTCCAGATGACATACCTGTGGAAGCATGGAGGTGTTTAGGTGAAATGGCAGTGGAGTTTTTAACTTTATTTTTTAATGAAATCTTGAAAAGTGAGAGGATGCCTGAGGAATGGAAAAAAGTGTTTTGGTACCGATTTTTAAGAATAAGGGTGATGTGCAGAGCTGTAGTAACTGCAGAGGGATTAAACTGATCAGTCACAGCATGAAGTTATGGGAAAGAGTAGTGGAAGCTAGGTTAATAAGGGAGGTGATGATTAGTGATCAGCAGTATGGTTTCATGCCAGGAAAGAGCACTACAGATGCAATGTTTGCTCTGAGAGTGTTGATGGAGAAGTACAGAAAAGGTGAGAAGGAATTGCATTGTCTCTTTGCGGATTTAGAGAAAGCATATGACAGGGTGCCTAGAGAGGAGTTGTGGTATTGTATGAGGAAGTCGGGAGTGTCAGAGAAGTATGTAAGAGTGCTACAGGATATGTACAAGGGTAGTGTGACAGCGGTGAGGTCTGCGGTGGGAGTGATGGATGCATTTAAGGTGGAGGTGGGATTACATCAAGGATCAGCTCTGAGCCCTTTCTTATTTGCAATGGTGATGGACAGGTTGACAGATGAGATCAGACAGGAGTCCCTGTGGACTATGATGTTTGTAGATGGCATTGTGATCTGTTGGGAACAGGTGGAGGAGACCCTGGAGAGGTGGAGATATGCCCTAGAGAGGAGAGGAATGAAGGTCAGTCAGACTAAGATGGAATATATGTGTGTGAATGAAAGGGAGGATAGTGGAATGGTGAGGATGCAGGGAGTAGAGGTGGCGAAGATGGATGAGTTTAAGTACTTGAGATCAACAGTTCAGAGTAATGGTGAGTGTGGAAGAGAGGTGAAGAAGAGAGTACAGGCAGGATGGAGTGGGTGGAGAAGAGTGTCAGGAGTGATTTGTGACAGACGAGTACCAGTAAGAGTGAAAGGGAAGGTCTACAAGAGGGTAGTGAGACCAGCTATATTATATGGATTGGAGACAGTGGCATTGACAAAAAGGCAGGAGTCAGAGCTTGAGGTGGCAGAGCTGAAGATGCTAAGATTTGCACTGGGTGTGATGAGGATGGACAGGATTAGGAATAAGTATATTAGAGGCTCAGCCCAGGTTGGAAGGTTTGGAGACAAACCTAGAGAGGTAAGATTACGTTGGTTTGGACATGTGCTGAGGAGGGATGCAGAGTATATTGGAAAAAAGATGCTAAGGATGAAGCTGCCAGATAAAAGGAAAAGAGGGAGGCCTAAGATAAGGTTTATGGATATGGTGAGAGAGGACATGCAGGTGGTTGGTGTGATAGAGTAAGATGCAGAGGACAGGAAGAAATGGAAACAGTTGATCTGCTGTGGCGACCCCTAATGGGAGCAGCCGAAAGAAGAAGAAGATGACTATACAACTTATAACATATGGTATATATTAGCATAAGTAGAATGGAGAGCAGCAGTTATGTCTGGTCTTTTAGGTTGAGCTGCCTGTTGGACAGAATCAGTGAGTTAGGAAGTCACAGTAAGATGAGGTATATCCAGCTTTTGTAATAGTTTCAGTGATGTACTAAAAATTAATCAGGTCTGCTTGTCCTCTTGTTTCCTGACCTGTCACCACAGATTCAGAAACCACCGCACACAATATTAACTGTGTGAAACTATATAATATACTAACTTTATTCACGGTGTTTCTCATTAAATCTTCTACGTCCATCTGTCATCTTGTACATCACCTCTTGACTTCCTCTAAACCTAGCTACAATAACTCAGGTATGTTATTTTACTATGCCATTACAACCCAATTGTAAATTTTGCTGACAGTAACCAATTCTTTGTTAGATTTTACTGCACTGCAGAGCCTCTCTCCTATTGCATATATGCTTGGCTATACCTAAAACTAATCATGTTGCTCTTTACTCATTTCTTATGCTATTGTAACCTGATAGTAACTTTTTTGCTGACTGTAATTGAACTTTGTTAAATTTTATTCACTGAGGAGCTTTTCTCCCTGGATCTCTGCTGAAAATGAGCCAAAAGCTCAGTCAGACTAACCCAGTTAACAAATGCAAAATAAATAAAATAAGTAAATAATTAAACATTAGATCCAATCAGAAAAGTTAAAATTACAAACATTTAGATGGTTATTTCGTATTAGGTACTATACAACATTAAGCGAGAGACAAGGAAAGTAAGAAATTTCAGATTACTTAACATTTCATATGAAAAAGCTCAGCTATAAAATGTATGGACTGCCACATACTCTAACACTAAAACTTTGTGAACTCCGTAAAAATAGACAGACAAAGATTTGCAAGAAACAAATATAAGCAGTGTAACAAGGGAAGTTAAGTAATTTAGACAGCGCTATCACATTTTCTATGGACTTGGATGGAACAGAACAAGTTAAGAATTTTGGTGTGGGAATACGCTTGACTTAACTGACTTCATTAAGCAATTGGAAAGTACTGGTACAGGTGATTACTCAGTTGTTTTTCAAGGCAGAAGTTTCAGCAACACAACTAGCTGTAGGTGAAAATTAAAATAAAAACAGACCAGCATGAAAGTTTAATGAAAAAGAAATGATTAAAACTGATATTATTAAATTACTTTTGATGATATAAGATTTTGACAAAAGTGAAATAGTGTTTGTGGTATGCAGATATGAGTTTTTTTTAAATCTGTTACTTGTCTTCTGAGACTAAGGCCAGAATATTTATGTACTAATTACAGAAGTATGGTGACTGAACTAAGGACTGAAAAATACACACAGAAAAAAAAAAAAAACACGGCAGACTGCATGAGCAGGTCTTCATTAAACAGGTAGAAGATATACTTCAAATATACTTTGAACACATGAAACTGTAGATGCTAAAGATTCTATTTCTGGTCTTACTTCTGAAGTAAATGTTATCCGGAAAGAAACACATAAGAATCATTTCCATCTTATACATCATATGTACAAAACAGATTTACTGATCACAATGCAGCAAATTCCAGAAGAAATATCCATGCTTGGAGATTCTTGAGCAGAAGACAAGAATGCTGCAAGTAAACAGGCATACAAAAGCTGCTGAGCAAGTAATTATGAAAAATATTAACAATGCAGTAAGACAGCACCCGTACAAATGATGTATTAATGTTGCTACTGGGCATAAGCAAATGACATCAATGTTTGTTTTTGTTAGAAATTTTAAAAGTCCTATCCAGTGCCAGTGCTGGTAATAAGGTATAGCGTCTGTAACAACTAGGTAAACTTGGGCTGCCAATCTGGCATTCCAGGACTAAGGAAAGCAATGAGCTTATGGTGATGGATAGGACTAACTAAGCCAGCCTTTGACTGACATGAATTAAAAACCTCTGAGGTTTGGAGGTGAATGTTTACCTTGTAATAAGTGCGGAGAGGCTGAGTACTGTCTCACCAATGGGAAAAGTAGCCAATTCTAATTAAACACAATACTAGAGTGCAACAGACGACTGCCAAGTTGGTTAGGCTGGTAGAAAAATACCATCCACTGCTTATTTCAGAAAAAAAAGTATGCAAGGAATTCTGAATATTTACAGGCTGGATGAGAAAAGAGGCAGCAAATGCAGTTCATGCCAGGTTGGTAGAAAAAATGTACTCTGATCACTGCAAATTAGTTGGCAGTTGACAGTGTACTCAGCCTGCTGTGTATGTTGATATGGTTTATAGGCAAGGAATTCTAATCACCACATGAAGGTGTTGAAGGAAAGGAGGGCTCTAGCTACTTTCAGGTTGAACTGAGTGTACCAATCACTGCGAGCTCTGACCGGATTGTATGTATTACTGCTAGCTGTGATTAGAGCTTACCAATCACAGCTAGCTCTAAGGAGACTATCAATCACTGCTACCTCGAGAGTTAGAGTTGTAAACAAAGTGTACTAATCACTGTGAACTCTGAACAGAGTGTACCTATCACTTTTAGTTGTGAATGAAGCTTACCAATCACTGCTAGCTCTAAGGAGAGTGCACTAATCACTGCTAGCTCTAAGGAGACTGTACCAATTACTGCTAGCTCTAAACAGAGTGTACGATTCACTGTTGGCATCATGTCATTATGCCAAAAGTTCTCCTTCCTGCTAATGTGAGTGTGGGGCATCCATCACTGGTGAAAGAATGAATTCTGCTGAGCTATAAACCATTTTCTTCCAACACCCATGTTGGAATCAAGACAGCTCATAAGGGTGCCAGTGCACTGTTAGTAGAAATTCTGTAAGAAATTCAAAGAACTAAGTCTTCTTCCTATACCTCCCACCCCTCCAGAGACCACATACACTTAAATGTAGTATTCTTATTTAAGATATTTGCATATCCTTAGTATAGCGGTGATAGCAGAGTCCACAGGCAGGGATAACAGTACTTTAAGTATATTAATTCTTCATTGCATTATATCAACCTGGCCTACAACCAAATCATGATAAATATGAGCTTGGGTAACAAACAATCAATGTCTGTTGTATGGTTAATAAATGAATAAGTTATGTTTGTTCTAGGAAAAACATTTTATTCCCTTGCATGATTTTCTGATTTGCAATATGTTACTATAAAAACCATAAATTATCAATTATACTAAACCAGGGAAATTTACATTACATGCTCAAAAAGAACTGTGGGCTACAAGATTTGCCCGTCACAAATGTTTACAACTTTTAAACAGATTTACCTTAAAACAAATAAGTGAGGATGTGGTATGTCAGTCATTGGCTTAGATTAGAATCAACAGAAAATTCAAGTGTTGCTTTGCAGGACTACCTTATAATCACAGAAATCTCAAGCATTTCCTGACAGTTTGCCATAGCCTTATATGCCACACTTGGAATGAGCCAGACTGGAGAATATATCAATCTGATAGTCAACATTTGTGGAAAGAACTGAAAAGTTTTGTAACAAAGAGATCAAGTACAATTTAAACATGAACAGAAAACATTTTGCTGAACCTGAACAGTAACCATTGTTGCTTAAGTGAGATCTGAAAATAACATATTTTGGAAGAATATTTCAATTTATTGTCTGCTCAGAACCTTGAAGCAGAAAGAGAGGTTTTCATGCTTTGCTTGAGAGACAAAGTATCAGTGTTTCTAAAAATGCACAATCAAGGAATGATCACAGGAAAACGCTAAAGGCACTGAAACAGACTGAGCTAGTTCAACAGTTATTGTTAAAACATTCAATTTTCAAGTCATAAATGTGCAAGAAAGTAATTCAAACTTCTAATTCTCTTTTGTGGAAGAAAATGGACTGTACTGAGATGAAACATATGAGAGTTTTGGATAAACTTACAGATTTTCTCTAAGTGCAGTTTGTTCAAAGCCCCGGAATGCTTAGCTTGTGAAGCACCTAGTAAACTCAGGGTGATATGCCGACTTTATTATTTTAATCCCTTCAAAGTAGGAAAAGCGTCTCTACATATCTGTTGATTTTTATCTACTAGTCACAGAGACTAATCGAGTCACAGAGACTAATTCAGTTTTAACAAAGCGTATCTAATGAGTAGCAAACAGAAATAAATCTGCATCATTTACTTGACCAGCACTGAGGGCAGGTATAAGAAAAGTACAAATTAAAGTCAGTCAAGAACACCACTACTATCCCAAATGAATGTGCTGCAAGATAAGTTATGTGCAAGAAGGTACTTTTTTCCACATTTACATGCAGTACAAGGCATATGCCTAGCTGGCGTTTGACAGTTGTCAGCTCAGAAAAGCTGATATATCCTCGGGATACCAGTGTTTTTCTCTGTCTGCCCAACGAATGCTATCTGAATACAAAATGTTTGTACTTGAACACAGTGCTTAATGATTCTTGGATTAGCTTTCAGTAACACAATGTGCTGAAGATGGGTACATCCTTGGCAAGGCAATATTTTATAGTCTGGCATCTGAGATGTTTAATGTTACTATAATTAAATATTTTAACACATTCTATTTTACAATGAAACATCAAGAGTATTGTTTAATGAAGGACTAACTGGCAAGCTCAGTGTTTCAAGGTTTTTTGCGTTACGGAAACGTGAAAGACATTCAGTTTTAGTTCAAATATATTTTACTGCATCAGGTACAGTGCTAAAACATGGAACCTAGGTTCCAAATGAAAATACATCTCATTCCTTTGAGAAATTAATTTAACTTTTCTCTACATTATATATTAAATAGGAAAACTATAGATGCACAAAAAATAACTGAATAGTGGAATATTTTTTCTAGGGTTATGTATCATGACGAGGTAAACTATAAAGGGACTGAACAGAACAGTCTCACTGCATATACTTGTAGTCTTTATATTCAATAAATATCATAATAACCTGTTAGCAGTAATGTGAATCAAAACAAAACATGGTATACAGGTATGGGAGTTTGGGGTTAAGGAATGTCTGGAAAATAAATGGTTAGTAATGAGGCAATGTTATGCAAAGGCTGCAGATTTATTCTGCACATCCGGCAAGCAGTAGAAAATTATAAATACAGCATGTTTGCGTCTGTGAAATACACTGTGCTACCTCCTAAATTAGAAGTGAATAATCTGAAGCCAATAAATTCCACTGTGAGCAGCAGCTGTTGCTTTGAATGCAATCCAGAGTGAACATCTTTGTGAATCAATTATGCTCACTGTGAGAATGAGCAAGGCAAGGACATGTGACAGTATTGTTCATAACCAGAGGAAAGTGGGGTTTAGTAGAAGCTCCTAAATATGCCTTGTCATAAAGTGCTGTGATGTTGTTGTGTCTTCGGCTTTTCGGTTAGGTCGCCACAGCGCAACTCCGTCCGCTAAGGATTGGCAGTTGATTTTTACATGCTGAGTTGCCAGCCCTAACGCACAACCTTCAGCGAACGGTTGGGTACGCCCATTCAGCAAGAAAATCAAGGACTAGTTGGATGGAAGCGTGAAAGGATCTATGTCCTTTCCTTTGTGCCCAATATGAGAAGCGCTTCCACTTACTCAAATAAATCTTTCGGAGTGGAAGATTTATGGGAAGGTATCAGAATATCTGTAACAGAGTGAGATAATTGAGGAATCCTGGCACGGTTGGAAGTGGAGGAACCAAGCAGTGAGGTTCAGAGAGGGGAGGGAGCGATGAAACTGACCCGACTGATGGATCAACGATCTGGAACTAGGTCCAGATTCCACGGTCGCCCAAAAGAAATCGATGTAGAAAGGGGAACCACACTTGTCGAGGCCAGTAAGGAGCAATGAGGATCAATGAGGCCTTCTGAGCGATAGCTTTCTGTATTACTTGAGAGATCAGTGGGAAAGGAGGAAATGCATACAGAAGTCCCCGGGGCCAAACTTGGACTAGCGCGTCCCTGCTGGGTTGGCCTGGTAAAGGGAATAGAGTGAAGTATTCTCTGCACTTGCTGTTTTGGGAGTAGCAAAAAGATCGCAGCAAGGCTGACCCCACTTGAGAAATATCTCTCTCACTACAGAGTCTTTCAGAGACCACTCGTGAGGCATGAGAATAGCTCTGCTCAACTTGTCCGCAATGTGATTGGACTTCCCGGGGATGTGCGTTGCTATCAGAAAATGCTGAGAAGAAATCGCCCATTGCCACAGTCTGAGTGCTTCTCGACACAGGGGATATGATCTGGTTCCGCCTTGTTTGTTGATGTACCACACTACAGACATATTGTCTGTCTGGATTGCAATCGTTCCCAAGGGAAGAGAGTCTTGAAGGGCTTGCAACGCTAAAAGCACTGCTCTCATCTCCAGAACATTTATGTGCAAGTGGCATTCGTTTGGTTGCCATGTGCCCTGGACTGTCCTGCCCTGATAATGCCCCCCCCACCCGATCAGGGAGGCATCCGCTGTCAGAGTAGCAACCGGAGGAGGTGGAACAAATGGTCTCCCCAACAGGAGCTGGGGGGAAGACATCCACCACATGAGATGCTTTTTGCACGCCTGCGTGATCATAATGGTGTGAGACATTGGAAGTTCCTGGTATGACCATTGAGAAAAGAGCATCCACTGAAGGATCCGCATGTGGTATCTGGCCAATGGGAGGAGAGGTATGGCCGCTGCCATGATTCCCAACACCTTTAGAACTAACCTGGCTTTGGCTCTGTTGTTGTTGAGAAGAAGTAACACCAATTTTGAATGTCTGATATCCTTTGGTTCGTTAGTGTTGCAGACATGTTTACAGTATCTAAATTTGCGCCTATGTAGGTAATAGTATGACAAGGCGACAAAACAGACTTTTCGCAATTTATTGAGATACCCAGTTTTGACAGACGAAAAGTGTAATCTCTGGCCATCAGAAGGAGATGCTTGGTGGGAGCTGAGGAGCCAGTCGTCCAAATATGGAAACACCTGAATCCTTGTCGTCTCAGGTGAGAAGCTACCACTGCCATGCATTTGGTAAACACCCGGGGGGCAGTGGTGAGACCAAAGGGCAGGGCCCTGAATTGAAAATGACTGGTTCCCAGCCTGAAGCGGAGGAATCTTCTGGAGCGCCTGTTCATTTTTATGTGATAGTACGCGTCCTGAAGGTCTATAGGGCACATCCAGTTTCCTTTTCCCAATAGGGGAAGAATGGATTGCAGCGTGACCATCCGAAATCTTGTTTTCTTGACCGATCTGTTCAAGATACTGAGATCCAAAATTGGTCTCCAGTCCCCTGTTTTCTTTGGAACTAAAAAGAACCTTGAGTAGATTCCGGATCCTTGTTGGTCTGCTGGCACTGGCTGAATAGCTCTTTTTGTAAGCAGTTTTGAAATTTCCAAAGCTGCTATATCCCTTGAGCGGTGGAACATCTGGAAGGGATTTTTTTGACTGATTTGGAAAACGAAGAAAGGGGATGGAATATCCTTCGGAAATGATGGACTGTACCCATTTGTCTTGTGTCAAGGATAGCCAGGCTTCTGGGTACAGTGACATCTTCCCGACTGCCTCCGAAGATGGGCAGTCGGGCAACACCTCAGGGATGCTGAAAAGGCTTGTCAGGAAAGGCTTCCCGATTGCCCTGGTTCTGTGGACCCCTGCCCCTAGGGCGACGCCTACCATTGTTATTCCCACCTCTGCCTCTGGTAGGAACGACTCTGTGGCCAGGCGAAGTCCCTTGAGATTGTTTACGGAACCACATCTTTCCACCCTTCTGGCCTTTGGGGTAAGGCCTAGAAGGAGTCGAAAACGGACTGACGCAGAAAGGGTCTTGCCATCAGTCTCGCACCTAGTCAGGGTTTCTTTCACTTGAGGACCAAAAAGAGATGATCCATCAAAAGGGGAGTTCGTGAAAGACGCCTTGAAAGGTTCCAAAGTTGCATAGCCGCATCCAGGCGTGCCTCACGTAAGGCTACCCTGTTCCTATGCTCTGCTCGCCCATCGGCCGCATAAGAGAGGAGGCGATGGAGGAGTTGGAAATGGAATTAAGGATAGCCAGCTGCGTGTTCATTTTTCTTGGAACCCCGCAGCTGTAGGGTCCTTCAACATCTCACTCGCCTTGACCAAGTCCCTTTGAAGACGAAAGTGAAATGGCACAGGTAATTCAGCTTAACGCATGGTAAAAGTCGCTGAGGAGAACATCCGCTTCCGCATCTATCCATGGACCTAGATTCCTTGTTAGGTGGATGGACAGGCACTGAAGGATCAGCCAGTTCCTTCTTTGTGGCGGCAGCTACCACCATAGCATCCACAGAAACTCCTTTTGATAAAAATTGCTTGTCTGATGGAGCTGTGATGAATTTGGAGGGTCTCCTGGGAGTGGGGTCCACTGAATCAGGAGCCGCCCATGCCTTTTTAGCAACCACCTGCATGAGGGGGTCGAAGGGGGGGGACACCCAGGAGGTGGAAGGACGAGAGCCAAACGCCTCAAGATACACAGATTCGTCCTCTGAAGGGTTGAGGGCTGGCCAATTTCCCCTCTGTTTAAGGATCTCCAGAATGTCTGCAAATGAGACATCTTCAGAAGGGGAACGGGGGGAACCCTCAGAATCATCCAGATCTGTGTCCGACGTGATAGACTCAGGTGAGTCAATGTGCTTCCTCTTGCACTTCCTCTTCCGAGGGGGCTCTTCTGCCAAATCAGGAGAGGCCTCGGAAGAGGATGAAATCCCCAAAGGGGGCACCTGAGGAGCTGGCTCTCTGCGGACCGGGATGAGGGAGGGAGTCGACTTACCCTGAGGCAGCATAGAGGGAGGGGCTGACGGAGCCGACTGTGGAGTAGAGCCAGGCTCTAACACACTCCGCATGACTCGAAAGCACCCCTGTCAGGCAGAGCCAGAGGTCCCCGCTCCGAGGAGCTATGACCCTCGGCACTGACAGTGATGGCTCGAGGCCGATGTCGGAGCCGAACTCACCAGCGCCGAAGCACCGAGAGGGAGAGGGGGTCGGACAAGGGTCCGATGCCACTCACCCCTCGGAGCCGACGAGGGAAGTCCGGCGCCGAGATTCCTCCACAGAAGAAAACGGAGCCGACGACGGAGCCGAAGACAATTGTCTCGGCCCGGCGACCACAGTCTCGGTTCCGAAGACCCGGCTCCGAACTCAAGAGAGTCGAAGGAGGAAAGAGTTGATGGACGGGGCAGGCACCGACTGATGAGTCGGGCTCTGAAGCATCTGTGCAAGTGCCTCGGACTTAAGTAGTCGACTCACCACCCTCTGAAGGTCATGATCGGAAAGCCTCGATGACCTAGAGGAATGAGACCTTTGGCCCGTTCAGACAGCAGGGGAGATCCTGGAGCCGAATGAACGGAGCCAAGAGAAGGTGACCTAGACCTCTTTCTGGTTGTCGGCTCAAGATCTTGTCGGAGCCGCACAGGTACCTCGATAACCTCGGCTCCGGCCGGAGCCGAGGAAGCCACAGAAACTGTGGACTGAGTCTTATCGGCTCCAGCCGAGCCGATAAAGGCAAAGGTTGAACAACCTGAGGTCTCGCTCAGAAGCCGGAGCCGAAGACCTCGATGCCTTAGAGGGCTTCCTGTTGAAACTGACAGGGAATCCTCTGGTTTTAACAAGCCTCTCAAAATTAACTTGTTCTTTCTCTCCTGCAGGACCCTGGGGCTGAAGCCATGGCACACAGCACAGGAGTCCTGCAGGTGCAAAGGCCCCAGACAGTAGACACAAGAAGTGTGAGCGTCTGTCAGAGACATTTTCTGACAGCACGCATCACACTTCTTGAATCCAGAGACCTTTGCTTCCTTTGACATTATCCTAACTGACAGGTGTACACTGACACACACCAAACACACAGTTATACCCTGTCAGAAAAATTATTAATACTAAAATAATTAACAATTTTAGTAAAAATACTAGAAATTAAGCACAAAAAAGTTAAAGAAACTACACAAACACACCCTAAGGAAGGGAAGGCCAAAGGCCCAAGGGAAGAACCAGCGGTTCTTTTAAAGAGAAAACGGGGAAAAATAGGGTCGGGGATAAAAAACTATATTCTACACTAATTTGTGAAGAATTAAGGTTAAAAGGGGAAAAAAAGAATAACTTTTTAGTATAAAAGCTAACACTCACCAGGAACCGGTAGAAGCAACCAACCTCGAAGCTGTAGCGGCAAACGAGATCTGAGGTAACTCTCGCCTAGCATTGTGGGATATAAGGGGAGCCTCGAGCCGGTGGAACCAACTCGAAGCTTTTAGAGTGGCCGAGTCGGAGCCAAGGTCGGCTCCGAACCCATCCAGCAAGAATGAAGGCGAGATAGACAACTTAACATCAGTACTTTAAGTATATTAATTCTTCATTGCATTATATCAACCTGGCCTACAACCAAATCATGATAAATATGAGCTTTGGTAACAAACAATCAATGTCTGTTGTATGGTTAATAAATGAATAAGTTATGTTTGTTCTAGGAAAAACATTTTATTCCCTTGCATGATTTTCTGATTTGCAGTATGTTACTATAAAAACCATAAATTATCAATTATACTAAACCAGGGAAATTTACATTACATGCTCAAAAAGAACTGTGGGCTACAAGATTTGCCCGTCACAAATGTTTAAAACTTTTAAACAGATTTACCTTAAAACAAATAAGTGAGGATGTGGTATGTCAGTCATTGGCTTAGAATCAACAGAAAATTCAAGTGTTGCTTTGCAGGACTACCTTATAATCACAGAAATCTCAAGCATTTCCTGACAGTTTGCCATAGCCTTATATGCCACACTTGGAATGAGCCAGACTGGAGAATATATCAATCTGATAGTCAACATTTGTGGAAAGAACTGAAAAGTTTTGTAACAAAGAGATCAAGTACAATTTAAACATGAACAGAAAACATTTTGCTGAACCTGAACAGTAACCATTGTTGCTTAAGTGAGATCTGAAAATAACATATTTTGGAAGAATATTTCAATTTATTGTCTGCTCAGAACCTTGAAGCAGAAAGAGAGGTTTTCATGCTTTGCTTGAGAGACAAAGTATCAGTGTTTCTAAAAATGCATAATCAAGGAATGATCACAGGAAAACGCTAAAGGCACTGAAACAGACTGAGCTAGTTCAACAGTTATTGTTAAAACATTCAATTTTCAAGTCA
This sequence comes from Protopterus annectens, assembly GCF_019279795.1. Classification (NCBI taxonomy): domain Eukaryota; kingdom Metazoa; phylum Chordata; order Ceratodontiformes; family Protopteridae; genus Protopterus; species Protopterus annectens. The sequence continues at coordinate 277,667,927 of NC_056749.1, forward strand.
TAAATGTGCAAGAAAGTAATTCAAACTTCTAATTCTCTTTTGTGGAAGAAAATGGACTGTACTGAGATGAAACATATGAGAGTTTTGGATAAACTTACAGATTTTCTCTAAGTGCAGTTTGTTCAAAGCCCCGGAATGCTTAGCTTGTGAAGCACCTAGTAAACTCAGGGTGATATGCCGACTTTATTATTTTAATCCCTTCAAAGTAGGAAAAGCGTCTCTACATATCTGTTGATTTTTATCTACTAGTCACAGAGACTAATCGAGTCACAGAGACTAATTCAGTTTTAACAAAGCGTATCTAATGAATAGCAAACAGAAATAAATCTGCATCATTTACTTGACCAGCACTGAGGGCAGGTATAAGAAAACTACAAATTAAAGTCAGTCAAGAACACCACTACTATCCCAAATGAATGTGCTGCAAGATAAGTTATGTGCAAGAAGGTACTTTTTTCCACATTTACATGCAGTACAAGGCATATGCCTAGCTGGCGTTTGACAGTTGTCAGCTCAGAAAAGCTGATATATCCTCGGGATACCAGTGTTTTTCTCTGTCTGCCCAACGAATGCTATCTGAATACAAAATGTTTGTACTTGAACACAGTGCTTAATGATTCTTGGATTAGCTTTCAGTAACACAATGTGCTGAAGATGGGTACATCCTTGGCAAGGCAATATTTTATAGTCTGGCATCTGAGATGTTTAATGTTACTATAATTAAATATTTTAACACGTTCTATTTTACAATGAAACATTAAGAGTATTGTTTAATGAAGGACTAACTGGCAAGCTCAGTGTTTCAAGGTTTTTTGCGTTACGGAAACGTGAAAGACATTCAGTTTTAGTTCAGATATATTTTACTGAATCAGGTACAGTGCTAAAACATGGAACCTAGGTTCCAAATGAAAATACATCTCATTCCTTTGAGAAATTAATTTAACTTTTCTCTACATTATATATTAAATAGGAAAACTATAGATGCACAAAAAATAACTGAATAGTGGAATATTTTTTCTAGGGTTATGTATCATGACGAGGTAAACTATAAAGGGACTGAACGGAACAGTCTCACTGCATATACTTGTAGTCTTTATATTCAATGAATATCATAATAACCTGTTAGCAGTAATGCGAATCAAAACAAAACATGGTATACAGGTATGGGAGTTTGGGGTTAAGGAATGTCTGGAAAATAAATGGTTAGTAATGAGGCAATGTTATGCAAAGGCTGCAGATTTATTCTGCACATCCGGCAAGCAGTAGAAAATTATAAATACAGCATGTTTGCGTCTGTGAAATACACTGTGCTACCTCCTAAATTAGAAGTGAATAATCTGAAGCCAATAAATTCCACTGTGAGCAGCAGCTGTTGCTTTGAATGCAATCCAGAGTGAACATCTTTGTGAATCAATTATGCTCACTGTGAGAATGAGCAAGGCAAGGACATGTGACAGTATTGTTCATAACCAGAGGAAAGTGGGGTTTAGTAGAAGCTCCTAAATATGCCTTGTCATAAAGTGCTGTGATGTTGTTGTGTCTTTCGGCTTTTCCCGGTTAGGGGTCGCCACAGCGCAACTCCGGTCCGCTAAGGATTGGCAGTTGATTTTTACATGCTGAGTTGCCAGCCCTAACGCACAACCTTCAACGAAGGTACGCCCATTCATGCATGTCTCCACGCAGAAGACGCTCTAGCTGAGAGTCGAACCGGTCAGCGTCTTACTGTGAGGCGACAAGGCTACCGCAGCACCACCACTGCGGGTACACAACAAAATAAAGCGTGGCAGTTCCCAGACACTTACTGATACGATTCAAGCAATACTAGAACAGGGCAGGTTGGCAAAGTGAAGACTTATCTGTGTTAGCCCCATTATGCCCAGTTTGTTTGTTTTCAGGGACTAGTCCCATTAGGGTCAGTTTGTATTCAGGGATTTGATCGGAGACGTTTCACCTGGATAAGCAAGTTGTTCAGAGTCATAATACAAAAGTGGAAGTTGTGAGAATTAAATTCAGGTAACAAGATACAGCTACCGCACATTATGTTGTAAATGACAGCACCAGTAGATGGATGCAGAAAAAACAGTAAGGAAAGTGGGGAAAAGAGATGTAGTTATGTATTTCATGTTTAATATAAACAGCAACCTAAAGTACTCCAAAATCTGTGACAGAGGATCAGCCTTACAATCATTTACCGAACAAAAGCATGATTCAGTTTAAAGGTTCTGAATGTTTTCTATAGGAGGTAAACAGCATATGTACAAGAAGCAGATATTCACATTATTAGTTTTAGTTTAAACAGCTTTTACTTAACTCATTTACACTCAGCAGATGTTGGTATGATAATGTTCTGTAGCCTACATACATTCATTCATTCATTAATAAGGCTTTCTGAAAAATCAAGTTAAAAAGAACAGACTTAAACCAACAAATATGCAGGAAACAGTAAATGTTGCAAAATAAAGTGCAAACAGGCCCCCGGTCTTACCACTATTGCCTCCTTACCCCAATTCAAAACATCCCTAAAGAGGCACTTAAACAAGCATTGGCTATGTCCATGTCTAGACTCAGGCTAACTCGACTTACATGCAATTCTTGAAGGCAAATGATGCAATTTGGAATAAACCTTCTACCTAAACCCACCTTAATTATAACTACTTCTCTATAACCTTCAGAACAGTAGTCACTAAATCCTACCTAACTTCCTATACACAACTTTAGAATGCTGTGTTTCTAACTCCCTACACTAACTTTTAAATCCCTTGTCTGTACCTTCTCTTGTGTAAAGTATCATCATAGCTTTTATACAAATATGTATTCATCCCTTCTACATCCAATTTCCAGGAACTCTCCTCTTAACTAAACACCTTTTTCTCACTAACCACCTTGTTTTCTCCGGGTAGTCACTCATGTCATATATCATTGTATCATGCCATTCTATACACTCAAATGCTTTACTATTATTGCTGTAAATAAGTAATACTACTATTGCTGTACATATGTAATACTATAAACCTACAATGATCTTAAACTTCAATATAACGATGTATATATATAACCTCCTATTGAAACTTTAAGAAGTTACATATTTTAATGTAACCATGAATATTGACCATCATCTTTTTGTACATGTTGAGCTTTTCTCCCCGGGCCTCTGCTGAAAATGGGCATGTATCCAATCGGACTTTCCCGGTTAACAAATGTAAAATAAAAATAAATAAAATAAATTACTGGTCAACACTGCTGGTCAATAGTGTTGAACAGCATTTTTTTCTTTTTTTTATATAAATGATGATGAAAATCAATACAAAGTCTTTGCGACAGCAATATATTAAGCTACAAAGGCAATTTGGGAATAGATGATGTTGGTTGGCATCTCCTCAAGCACAGAAGTGAGTTTAAAAAAAAGTGGCCAGGTAATCAGGAGAGGTAACAGTGAGTTATCTGTCAAGTACTAATTCAGATAGTACAAAGGCAAGAAAAGTTAGTGTGAGCTTATTTAATGACCTCCTGACAATGATGGACATTATAATCACTAAAGGTAATGATGCTGTGACAAAACTCCCAAAGAAATACAACTCACTACTTGTACTATATAACAATTTTAAAAGAACCAGTGAAAATATATTTATGGAGTCAACAGATGCAGTCTAAATAAAATGCTTCCTTATTTATTATGGGGACTTGGATCACCTTTCTACTTATCAAGGAAAAGCACTACAGATGGAAGATATCTGGATGATCTACCCTCAGACACTACTTTGTGTACTAGAGCACATTATCAGACTCGCAACCCCCATGTCCTCCTGAAGGAACCATACAAAACTGTTGTAAGAGAATTAACATCTGTAAGTCATTGAATGCCAAGGCATAATCCAAGCAGAAATGCCCGCATATCCAAGGCAGCAGAAATAAATACCAGAAACTTGGAAAAAAACAAATGTAACCTAGAACAGGTTATAAATGTTAATTCAACTAGTATTCTTCCCATCTCAGACTCACTGGGCATTTAACTTTTCTTAGAGAGTCAAAGGTGGAAGATCTTTCCAAATACTATATAGAACTTTAACTATAAGCATGCATGATGTTTTTTTGGATAATGACAAAACAGTGCTTCTTATTAAAAGTGGAATGGTCTGAGCTTGAAGAAACTCCAAGAAAAGACAATTCCTAAGAAACAAGATGCCTTTATTTCTCCCCACACACATGTAAGGGCTGCCATGGATATTATTAATCAATTAAAGATGACACTACATTCTGCAAGTGGCAAGAACTCAAATCTCTTATTTTAACAACTGCACTGTGAATCCATCTGAAGACATTATTAAGAGATAATATTTTTCTTAATACTTTTTAAATACGACAACTAACACTTTTTTCTTAGTCCCACCACTGTGCCATGAGAGTCACTTTCATACCTTATGATGAGGTATCTACAGTTATCAGTGTGTGGTTTTAACTCACAGCCATTTTGTAATTCATCTTACCAAATATGGGTCATTTTTACAGCAATTAGTTTCTGAATGATGCCATTATGAGGAGTGGTATCTGCTTGCATCACATGGCTACTGTCTAAAGCCTTGTGTAAACGTTTACCACATTCAATGGACATCTTCCCTTCCCAAAATCAGACTGTTGCAGGTCAATTCTAATAAGATTCTTGACACTGTAGTTTATGAGGTCAGTTATGATGCATTCTATGGCTTTTCAGATGAGGCTTAATTCTCTAATTATCTAGGTTGTTTGTATGGCTACATTTATGAAGAGGCATTGCCACTGTGGTGCATCCTTCATCAGGCACAAAACCAGAATCTAAACTTACGCTAAACAGTTTAAAGGAGCATGTCTACAATGGCATGTTTAACACTATTAACACTATTAATTAAACAGCTAGGTATACTATAAGGTCCTACTGAAAAAGTATTTTTGGTCTTGGCTAGAAGTTTCAGCAAATGATCTTTAGAGGTATTTGGGAGAATTAGGGATTCAGATAGTTCAGTTCTTTGGACATAAGCCTCAACAGTGTAGTTTGCAATACTTATCATCATGACTACATTCTTAGCAGCATATGCAACTGTTCCTTTGTTTTCTAACTTGGGTAAAGATGGATTTAACATTATCTTGGGCTTCACATGCAGCCAGAACTCATGGTCTCCTATACTGGATCTGATAGTGTTTTTCACTTGCTTTTGTAATACTTTTAATATTATACTTGAGAAGAAGCATTTGGGATGTACCATATAATTTAAGAAGTTTATTTATTTTGTTGTACGGTTTATTTATGGTAGTAGACCACAAGAGCGGTTTTGTCTTTGAATTTCCCATGATACTTTGTTCTAGTAAAGGCTGCTAGCTGTAGAATTCTTCAGTAGAGCTTGCTGCTGTACCAAGTTCAGATGTTGTGGAAGTATAACTGAATTTTAATATTTCATCATAGAAAAGGCTGAGGTCTGAATGCTTTCAGTCCTTAAAGTCAGTGGAGTTTACTGTAAGGGCATTTGAGAGAGAAGATTAGAAGAATATTTTCCCAACTTAGAATTTTTAATATTTCCTTTTGTATATTTACCAACTCGTGTATTGCTCAAGTCTTCTTCCTTACATACTTTTTACTGTTAAAAATTTAAAAGTACATGTTGTGGAGCTTTTATCCCTGGCCCTTTGCTGAAAAAGGGCCATCAGCTCAGCTGGACAAACCCGGTCAACAAATAGAAAATAAAATAAAGATCACATGTTAATGGTCACCCTGTACTGGGCAAGGAGATCCCAGAGGAGTAGTGCAGGATACAGCCCTATTTGTAAGAGTCAGGTCAAGAATGCTCTCATTTAGTAAGTTTATTTAGAGATTGCTTAAGGAAGTGTTTGATTATTAAGTGTAGGGACTTATGGGAATATCTTACATCAGAGGTATATGTCTCAATTTATTAAAGTATGGTTCAAGTCACACCAAATAATTGAGTTTTTACTAACAGATCATTTAGAACAGTGAGGAATCTTATGTGGTCATTAGGGGACAAGGAAGGTGTTTAATAACAAGCAATTAGTTAATACTTGTTCCTATTTAGGTGATACATAGCCCAATAAGTTAATTTTTTAAGTCCATTGGGATTGGAAGTAACATCTCCTTGATAGATATGTAGTTGCCATTGGGTCTGAGGACATAAAAAGCAGGGAACCCATTATGGAGAAAGTGCACTTTTGGCATTTAAACTAAGTCTCAGTAACTAAACAGGCTATGTTCCATATGTGGAAGTGACTCAATATCGCAGAAGTTATTGTTCAGAGTTCTAAAATTAACAAGTGCCATCTTAATGGGGTTATTGTTCAGAGTTCTAAAATTAACAAGTGCCATCTTAATGGGATCTGATTTTGGGACTGATGTATTAGTTATTTTGGGATGTCCATTAACTGGAAACTGCCTAAAAAGACACTAAGGCATAGTAAAGTCTTTAGTAGTCTGTATGTGAAAACAATGAAATGAGAAGTGCAGGTCATCCTTGGTGAAGCAAGGTGAACTGTGCACAGTATTATTGTCATATATTGGCACATGTTGCATCTCCCTTTTAATGACATCAGCTATTCAGCAAATTTTTGAAGGCAATTTTCTTTTCTTTATATCTAATCATTTAAGGTGAAGAAAGTATTCCATTCAGGGTCAGTGCCTTACCTCCAATGGTAACATGCATAGAAAAATGTGTTGTATCCCCACTACATGTCCGTCGGGTTTCACTTTGCAAGTCATTCAATCTCGCATGAACCACCAGTCCGCCACCATGTCTTAGTCATATTTGCCAAGTGATATGATCCTTAGGGCCCTTGTAATGTCCGAGATCTTGCCACCTGAAAGACAATTCATTGGAACCCTCTTCTTATCCAGCCATGGAATTAATGAGTCACCACCATGAGTCTGTTGATAAAGTCACGTATCACAAACATGTCTGTTGCTGTAGTGAGGATGCTGCACAAATTAACACAGAATCATCTGCATATTGTATGACAGATGCACTGGGACTAGAAGTGTAGAGCTTGTTGGTACAGAGGGTGTAAAGAAGTGGGCCTAATATGGAACCTTGGTGTACACCAAGAGTGACTTGAACAAGGGGTGAGAGTACTTGCTGCCACAGTACTGCTTGCTGTCGGCCACCTAGATAGTAAATCCTCCATAGTCTGGTTTCAAAGCTAAGTCCTAGCTCTGATAGTTCTTTGATAAGTATGTCATGTCTGACCATATCAAAGGCCTTTGATAGGTTGAGAAAGGTAGCAGATATAAATTTATCATGGTTTCTATGAGTATATACTGTATTGGTGAAGGACAAAAGGGCAGTGGTAGTACTATGGAAGGGTCAAAAGCCATGCTGAGTGTTTGACAGGAGTTTGTGTGTACGGAAGTAGTCTATCATTTGGGAATGTATGCACATTTCCAGGATTTTTGTTAAAGCGGATAATATAGCTATTAGTCGGGAGTTGGTCAATTCAGTAAAATTACCTCCTTTATGGAGGGGGATTATATGTGATATTTTCCAAATTTCAGGGACCATGGCTTCTGAAAGGGATCTGTTAATGAGAATGGCTATAGGGTAATCCACAGCATCAGTATCTATTTTTAGGAATTCACTTGGTAATTTGTCTGAAGGCAATGTAGTGGGCTTTAAGTTTTTTGAGGTATTTTCTTATCCTATACATAGAGACAGACTGGAATTAGAATGAGTTGTTGTTTGTATGTACTGGGCAGGGTTCAAAGGGGAAGGTGATTGTTCTGTTGGTTGGCTAGGGTTAAAATTTTCTCAGTAAAGAATTTGTTACATTGAGTAGCTAAGCTGTCAGACTTGTTACTAGGGTGAGGAAGGGAGTACCACTTTTACCTAGTAGGAGTAATTTGTTAATGGCTGCCCAGAACTTTTGAGGGTGGTATTGATGCTTAATTTGAAGCCTGAAGTAGTAATCAATCTTGTCAAGCTTTACTAGTTTCTTAGCTTTGTTCCTAAGCTCTTGAAATTTTTGTTTTGAGGCCTGGGACTTGACAGTATGACAATGGTCCCGTGCTTTGTCTCTGGCTTTGAGGAGGGGATTTGGTATCGTTGGTAAGCCATGGTGTGGAATTAGCTCTGATACTGATGGTTCTGGGAGGAGCATGTAGGTTTAGAATGCCTAGAAAGGTAGTATTAAAGTATTTAACTGCCTCATTTAAGTCAAGGTGTTTCAAGGGTGCCCAGTTACGGTGTTTTAGGTCTACAACAAAACTGATGTGGTTAAAGTTCTTTTTGTTACTAATGAGTTGGTAGACAGTGCCTTTGGCATGATGATTATGCTGTCTTAGTAGGAAGTTTGGCAAAGGGTCTTTTAGACCATCTGGGAGGCATCCTGCAAGAGAGGGGTGGACTGGTTTATTAATTAGAATCCAGTCGAGGATTGATTCCCTGTTAGTTGCCTTGTCAATTATTGTAGGTGTTTGGATGTCGACTTTTAAAGCTTTAAAACACAGTTTACATATCTTGTAGGGTCAGAATAATCAAAATACCAATTAAAATAATTTAAAAGTAATATAATAACTTAATAGTGATTTAAAATCAGCTAAAACAGGTACAAACTGTTAAAATTAATTTAAAACAGATACCAACTTTTAAAATGAACTTAAAAAGAGAGACCAAGTAAATGAAAGCATTCGACTGGGTCTGCTGTTCTAGTGGCAGTAGAAAGGTAGCCTGGTCTGTCTGATTTAAGAAACACACAAAGGGGCTTACAGTGACAATTACTTGTTGTAGCTAGGTGATACCTTTTTCCATTTTGGCTAACAAAAGTGTTTTTTTTTTTTTTTACACACAAGAAAGACTGGGGCTGTTACTCTAGTAGCAATAGTGAGAAAGCCTGGTCTCTCCAAGTTGGAAAGCACACCAGGAGGCTTAAGGTGAGATTGTTTCATCAGCCAGAGGGCTTTCTAGGGTCTTAGTTTGGTGTTAATCTGTACTTTACAGCTATTTTTTGCTGGGCTTTGACATTAAGAAGTTCCGGGTTCATTCATCTTGTGTGTCAGACAGTGTTCACCTGGACTCTTTTGGGATGCATTCCAGGGACCCCAAAGTGTAGTAATTTACAGAGGGCATGGGAGTTAGTTTTCAGCTTTTTTCTGTCTGATATAAATTAGAGACATTTGCATAGAGCTGTTTACCACTTATTGGGGGTTACCAGTACTATGTATAGTAGTAAACCTATAAACTAGTATTTAGCACTTCAACCTGCAGCACAGAAAGCACATATGTGGAGCTAACCTGCAGCAAAGAAAGCATATGTGTGGAGTTAAGCTTAGGGCAACGGGTTAGTGGGTCAAGCAGCATGGATACCAAATCATAGCAGTATCTGACATCTACCCTTATGCCTATAAACCTCTCAGGTGACCCCTGTAAATCCAAGTCCTAAACCATAATACCCAACCATAACACAGTTCCTGACAACATGGATTTGCAATTTCCTAATGTTTCCATGGCTAGCTTGGTAAATATGGGCATCCTGAGCAATAAAGGACTTGTCTCATGCACTCAGACAAGCTAGTAATCCTTAAAGAAATTAACACACTTTTGCAAGACAGGTACATATATAACTTTCCTGGAGGCAAAAATCTTGCTTACAAACGTGGTTGTCAAGAACACACACACTACATCCTTCACACATACAGCTACACCCACATACACCCAGACCTTCTTATGCTGAGACACTTGTAACATTTCCCAACCTCAAAGACCTACTAAACTATCAAACGGCACTAGCTATCAGCAATCACTAAACCACACACCAAAAGCAGCACCTAACACCACACATAAACCTATATTTAATGATCCTACAAGAACAAATCCCATAAGGCAATCAAACACTATTTTGTACTACTGTCATAGAGAATTCTATTGTAGGAGACAGAGATGCTCTTCCCACTAGGCGAAGATAATGGCTAGTCCTTTCTCTCTGGAGACAGGATCCACAATATTACACATGGACTCAAGTCACTGCACCAGGTACTGATATGATTCTATCATGGTCCATGTGGGTAGACATGATCTGAGATGTACCTTACTGGACTATATGAAGAGAGACATTATGCATCTCTTGGAATGTGTGTCACAAAGAGGTACATGCCTTGCATTGAGCAGCATTCTACCATCACCAAGGTTGATGCCACAGTATAAATAGAAAATTATTGATTTTAATAACTGGCTTAGTTTCTGGTGTCACTTCAGAGGAATCTAATATCTATCAGCATTGGTTGGACATGGTTAAACTACATTTTTTTTGCCAAGAATGGCCTGCACCTGTCCCTCCTGAGCTTTCTAAAACTGACTAAACATTTATCCACTCCCTTAGAGCCTTTTATACGTAATGTTATAATGTTAAAATGACAAAACTACCAACACAGGAAAAAAAAGCAACCTTAAGGTGTTACTGCTTAATGCTAGAAGCCTAAGCAAGAAACTTCACATCCTACAAGATTTCCTCACTCTGAAGAATGCAGACATCTGTGCTGTTACCAAGACTTGGTTTAAAGCTGCAGAACATAACTCAACAGTACCAATTTTCACAGAATGTCCAGATTTTTGCCTCATATTTTTTGGTCTTTTTCTCTTAAAATTGTGTTTTTTCTGGCAAATCATTTGTAAATCATTAAAGATTGTCAGAAAATAATGACAGACATTTAAGTTTCAGACTGCACTACTGAATAATTTATTTTTTCACTTTTTTGCCTGATGATATGCAATGCCTTGCATTAAGTACAAAAAGTATCCTGGTTATGTTAAAAAAGTGTCATTTGATCAGCAATGTGGCTTTCCAAAAAGTCAATTTTGTGGTTAGTTGATAACTGGTGGGGTTGTGGGAGGCAACAGGAAGCATTTTGCAGCCTACTACAGCTAATTTTCAGACCTCTGATTTCCTCATTTTTCAGCCTGGATTCATATATAGGTCATCAGTGGGCCATGAGAATTATGAATTCATATTTGCCAATAAGTCATACTTTGTGGAATTTTCACCCTTGTTGTCTTGGTTTAAACTGACATTCACAGTGAACATGCAGGATAACTTGGCAGCCAGCTTGAAAAACTGCCTGTAACTGCCAAAGGAGAAAGGAGATGGCTGTCATCTTCTGGAAGGTTTGGATGAATCATAAAATACTAGAGATTTCAGGTGCAGCACCAGGCATGATCAACACTACAGATTATATTATGATGAGGTAGAAACCACCCAACAGAGGCAAGGTTGACATTTTGCAGATGGTAACCTTGTTGCATTATTTTACAGTGATTCCATTTTCATTTGAATGTAATGCTTTGAAAATAATTAGTAGCCGATTGCCTGATGGACACTGGCATATTGCAATAGTAGTATATATCAAATTGCAAAAAGATATTTTTTACTTGAAAGACTGATTTTCATGTATTGTAATTATTTTGCCTTATATTTTACCTTGTGTGTCCTAAAGGGGTGCCAGAAGGGCATGGAGAAAGTTTAGAAATATATTAAAAAGCAAATTATCAAGGAGGCAGAATCTGTCTATTTTAAGGTTCTAAAACCTTTTGATCTAGATAATAAAGATCTAGTCTGGTAAGGACTGTCTGGGTCCACCTAATGGGATAGACCTGGATGCATTCAGTCTGCATATCCGATAATGCTACAAGATCTGGCATGAAATGTGTGAGAGTATATCACAAGCAAATAAAAGGCACGGCAGATGAAGTCTATGACAGTTACAGTCATGATGAATTATTCAGAATAAAGGGTTTGACTAAGTTTAGTAGTTTGAGTATATTTGTAGTCTAAAAAAAGAGGCTTGGAGTTAAATAAAGCATTGAGGAGGTCATGCTACAGTTCTTACAAAGGTAAGAATGTGGCCTGATGGTTTAACAGAATTCAGTTATGTTATATGGGTCACAATGTTTTCCTGATACGTCCTAAATCTGAAAGGAAAATATGGACAGCTTTGAAGAGTGAGCATTTACAATATCCTAAGGAGATGAGAAATACTAAAAAGGGTTTTATTTGATGGGGACAGTTCAGCTATATAACAAGGGATTCTTTACTCATCTAAGAATAATATGATCATAAAATGCTTTATGAACATTGCATAGTTATAGCTTGTTAGGTGAATATGTTAACATTTTAAGACAGTTTAGTCGAGAGACACTCACTGTCATGAAATGAGTGGAATCACGGCGGAGCAGGTTACACTTCCCATGGAAAGCACTATGCCACTTCATGAAATTGTTTGGTGAATCCCCACAATTTCTTGCCCTTTAAAGATAACTGGCTGATGACTGAAACTGACAGGTGCAATTGGGGGACAGTCCAGATTCTAGACACGATTGCCCACAAAATACTTAAATGAGCAGAATGAATCAAGCCCATTTAATAAATGCTGGAAGAATTCTTGTAAACACAAACTGTTTTGTGTGTATATATATATATATATATATATATATATATATATATATATATATATATATATCAGTGGTGGCTGGTGACTTCAAATCAAAGGGGGGCTGCAGACACAGCGGAATGGGCTTGGTCAGCTAGAAAAGGGTGTGACCAACCTGAAAGGAATGAAGCTATGTTACAGAAATACTCATTAATTCACAAATTATTTTACATTCATCTTAAAATGCAGACAAAAATGTATTAGTTTTGCAAAGATATAATTACAACAGTAAACAGCAAGGAAATTTGTTTAATTCACACCCAGCCCCAATTCCCAGTGCCTACCCCCACCCACAGTATCTAATTTGATCTTGTGAGGTTAAAAACAAAAATAACAAAAAAAGGCAATACTGCCATTAAGGTAAGTATTCTTTTTTTCACAAACACTCAGTTCAAAGCTAATGTCTGATCTTACTTCACTCAAATGCACATTAGTCTTGCAAAGCAAGCTAGAATGGCAGTCATTCCATTTGCACATAAGCATTGCCCCATCCCAACTGACTACCCAGAGAATCTTCTTTCAGCTTACAAGGTTTAAAATAATGAGCTCAGTTTGAAATATGCAAAAAGGATCAAAGATCAAGTAATATAAAATAAAATTACACCTCTCTGTGGCAGATTTATCCCTCATATCTCAGTATCTTATACATAAAAACTGCATGCTTGCACAACTGCAGGGATAGGCATGAATTTAAATTATAGAATTCCTCCCTATTAATATTCTAAAACGTGCATACTGATTGGCCAGCCCAACCAGCGTCCCAGTTGTAAATCCCACAATATACTAATGGAAAAAAGGACTTTTTTCCATTGGTATAAACTGCCCCCAAATCTTTTTTTTTTTGTACAAAAAAAAAAAAAAAAAAAAAAAAAAAAAAAAGAGAGAAAACTTTCTTTTCTCCATTGCTTCTGTTTCAAAGCCTTGATGTACTGGGTATGCGTGGGAACGCAAGTTCCATATGCATGTGCAGTACATCAAAAAGCAGAATCCGTATACCACAACCAGCGGAAGAACAGCAATCTGCCGTTATACAAAGACATTATTTAAGAAAAGTAAGTATTTTTTTCCTTAAATAATGTCATTGTATAATAGCAATAACTGACTCTGTGGTTGTGGTATATTGAAGATTTACCCACGGTTGGCTTTGTTTAATCACTCAGGCATCACCCGCATGATTAAACCACACCAACCGTGGGTAAATCTTCAATATACCACACCAAGTCATCGGTTATTGCTTAAACATATCCCAACTTTTCATCACATACTCCAGTAGATGATGTGATGAAATGGAATTCTGACCATACAGTCTTTACAAATGAAGTTGCAATTAATTTCAGAAAGATGAACTTAATATGTTTTCCATAAATTAACTGCTTTAATTTGTTTTTATTCTGTAACACATAATAGTGGAAGCTGCATCAGGTGATCCTACAGTTATGTGACCTGCACTTACTCATTAATGTGCTGTACTTTTAAGAAGGTCCATTGTAATCAGTGTTCTACCCCAGTTAAATTAAATAAACAATATTATTTTTATACCTCCTTTAGAAAGCTATAATGCATGTGCCTTTGACAACTGTTCAGCATTCTTGTTTTAATTAATATCTTTAGTAATTGTGGTAACAACAGTCTTGACAGAAGTTATATTTAAAGATTTTGTCTGCTTCAGAAAATAAGTCGTATCTACCTTTGATGTGAACCACAAGCGATCAAATACAATTTTCTGATATACCATTTCACGGAAAGATTCAGTACCAAAGAAAAACACATTCTAAAATTAAGTTGTGTCTGTAGGCAAGCCAATTACAGGTCAGCAGAGGTCAATTTAATAAAATGAAAATGTATCATGTTACAGTCATCTCTAATACTGCAATGTGAAAAACTTGCATTGCACTACAAGGCAATGCTGAGTGCATGGCATTACTTCTCTGTAGATGAGATCAGTCCCCTTTGACTCACCCTCTGCTGACATACAGGAGTCTTATCAAGCAGCATTTTCATCTAATATTTGTGACTGTTAAGCAGGCATGATCTCTTCAGATTAACTTCTTTCAAAAGTACATTTATTCTTCAGACTTCTCATATTCATAAATTTTTATAATCATACAGTAATCGTCCACAGACTAATTTTTCTGCAATTCCTTAATATTAGGTATTTATGCAAATTGTTTTGCTTCTCCTGTTTTAAAAACAGTTTAACACTAACATCTAAGTGGGTGCCAACCCATTAATCTAATAATACATGCTTGACTAAATTCCAGTTATCTAAGTCATATGTATGTTTTCAGATTTTTGTTGGCTTGATTTTGTCTATGTTCTTTTCTCAATAGAAGCAGAGCTAAAACTGGGATCCATTTGCTTTTGTAGCATTTCAGTGCATGACATTTTGGAAGTTTTTAGAAGCACAGGCTATAAAAAAAATATAAGATAATATGTAATATTACCATCAGAAGTAGCAGTTAATGTTATGAACCATTAATAATTAATAAAGGGGCAGTCCATGTAATAAGTCCAAGCAATTAAACAAATAAATGAAAAATAGGGCTCTAACATTTTAAAATGTGTAGACAGAGAAGTGGGTTAGACCTTAGTTCACAAATGGAGCACTCTAGGCTTACAAATGTGTGCTTCATGCAGTTCGAATATCCGTTATTTAAACGGACAGCAACATTCATTCTATTTATGTAATATATATATATATATATGTATATATATATGTATATATATATATATATATATATATATATATATATATATATATATATATAAGCCAAAATACTCTTATGGTATAACCAGTGCTTTTATGTCTATGAGGTATAACCAGCACCCACTCAATAGGTGTTGAGGTATCAAAACAAAACATTCTTTTTTGCAATTTTATATCAGCACATCTAATTTTGCTTCAGTTAGCTCTTGATGACAGTGTCTTTGTGTACTAGCCAAATACTTAACTACTATAGCTGCACTATAAAAGATAAACTATAGATCAAAACACAGATGGCAGGTGAAAATCAATATTCAACAATATCATTACAAGTTAATTGATGAATTACAAAGCTGTATCCATCAATGCAGTGTCCACCACCATTCATTAAATCTGGAGTGTCAAGTGTCCTATTTCTCTTTCCCTATCCATAATAGTTTTCCCTTCCAACCTCAAGTGTGTTAAGGAGTTAGCCTTCCTCAACTAATCGATCCAGAATTTTGCAGGATGCCCCTGATTTTACTTCATATTTTGCCCTGTTCCTTGTAAAATTGTTGACTTTCAGATAAATCACTGTGGGTTGCAGTCAGTCAGCAATACCAGACGTCAGTTTCAAACTTTATATTGTTCAGAAAATGCGTGTTGATGCAAAAGCTATTCTATTAACTTTTCAAGTTAATTAAAGCTGTACAAAAATATTAATAATCATGGGTCTTTGCCCTCCATTAACTCTGACTCTGCCTTGAATCATGCAGCAAATAAATTGGGATGTATGCCTTCAACTCTGCATCCTAGAGAGTGACTCATAACAACCGTAGACCTGCATACAAATGCAATAATTCAAATACTGGGTGTCAGCTAAGCAGATATTCAAAACAGCCAAGCAAAAAGCATGTTTTATGCACATCCTGTTCCAAAACAAATATATGACCATTGATTACGGTATGCATTTATATTTACTGGTAAATTCAATAAGTAGGTGCAGTCAGAAACTTTCATTGTATACTGTCAAAATGTTGTCCCCACCCCACCACACATTAAAAATAAATACAGATACTCTCCCAAATGTTGCATCTACACATTTATTGAATGAATGTATTATTTTCAAGCACTATCCATTCAAGTGTTAAAAAAAAAAAAAAAAAAAAAAAAAAGCATTTTAGATAACTAAATTTGTCTCTAAGCAGGTCACACGTACATAGCAATGTTTTAGGCATTAAATATGCAGTTTAAGTATCTTACTGTCCCTGTAAGTCATAACATTTCAGAGAGATGAAAAAAAATGTGCTCAGCTGAGTACAGTGAATATGCCTTCCTACACCTTTGCTTCTTTTTATTGCTAAAATACTGTATATGTAACAGTAAAGTGAAATATTGTATTCACTAGTAAAAGATTGGTGTGAACTGTTACAATTATTAAAAAGGTATATAGAGCTAAATGGAAGTATCCATTTACAAAGGTGCCTAGACTAAAACTAAAAAAATGTATCACTAAGAAAGGCAGCCAGAGAAAGCGAGTCAACAGACACCCTGACATAAATAATGAACACATAGTGACATCTCACTTCTTCCTTAATATTTACAGTTGACAGAGGAAGACGGTTTCAAGAAGGAAATGTGAGAACAGGCGTCACACTGCTGCAACAAACACAAAAAGCACAACCGTGATTTATGCAGTACAATCAGATGTTTTCCAGTCTGCCTGCACCTCAGTGCTGCGTAACTCAAATCCCTTTATTGTTTTTTTACAAAGTTACTTCTGCATGTATTATGTCAGTCTCTCAGTCACCTTTCAGCACCTCAGTACTGTCTCAGATTATCCCCGATCGAAGTTACAAACTCCCTCTGAGACTGTCTAAATAAACCAAAGTGCTGCTAAAATGACAATTACATTTTTTTAGCTCTAAAACTGCTGCATATGTTAATCCATAGGCATAAGATATTTACTGCAAGGCAGTTCTTTGTGATGCATGAATATGATGAATGATTATCAGCAGAAACTTGCTACGGACTGTTACGCACTCTTGTTTTCCGCAGGAAGAGAGCGAGAACCAATCAGTAGCCACTAGTCATCCAGCCATCCAGGTACGTCATGCACATGATGACTGCGGAAGTGGCAGTCCGATCTCCTTTCATTTCTATGCGGTTACAAACTTCATAGACTTCTGGGAATCACACCGATGCCTTAACTCCTTAATCTGGACTGTTTTTACAGCAGTCTAAATTTCAGAAACTATTTTTTTTTAAACCCGGTACTTGCCTACCTTGCATAGTTGAGTTCCGGGACTTCAGCGAGCAGCTAGCCAGGAGTACAGACAAACAGTACTATAATTTACACAAATGTAAATATTTCATTTTTTTTTAATTTTCTTCTTTTTTTGTCTACAGCTGGTGGTCTGCAGTCCTATAGTCCAATGGCACGAGCTGCCACTGATATATATATATATATATATATATATATATATATAGATAGATAGATAGTAAACTGCATTAAATGAAAATGAGTTGCATTGATAATAGTGTCTTACAATGCTGTCCCTGGTAATTTGGAAACGGACAATACTGCCTCATATCCACTCCCCTGTAATACGGCAGGCAGATGAGCACAGAGAAAAAGGATTGGCTATTGAGAGAAGAGGGGAGCCAGGGTGCCTATCAGGAATCAAAGGGTAGAGGACAAAGGCAGAAAAATTTGGGACAAATCCCGAAGGAACAGACACTGACATATAACAAATGTCAGGTCTCCTTATCTACATAACAAGTAAATTAAGCAGACTCTTTTTCCATTTCCAAGCAAATATTGGTGTGTCAGAGTGGGGGGAGCAGGCTATAGCCTTGTTTCTGTGTGTGTGTGTGTGTGTGTGTGTGTGTGTGTGTGTTAATATGCGTAAATATCAAAAGCCTTAGAGAGTTTAGTTTTATGACCTTCCATGATGGTGAAGAACATCAAATTGGTGGGGGAAACAGATATGCCCATATGAACTGCTAAGTCCCTACAGGAAGAGTAAATGGCATGATCATGAAATGGTTTATGAACTGTATGTTGAAGTGGCCACAGAGGTGAACCTGGAAAAATTGTGTGTGATATGGCCAATCTGAATGTGAGAGAGAGAATCAATGGGGGGCAAGATTCACTTCTGGAAGATGGTACTATACCACTCAGTGAACTTCTATGTGGGATGCAGCTGCCACATTCTCCAGCCCTTTAGACGTAACTGACTGGTGGATAAATCAAAAACGACAGTAAGAATAAATACTGGATGCCTGTATCATTAGCATAATAATGTAGACTAGTTATTAAAACATACCAAACAAATCTTAAAAAATCTTGGTTAAACTCTTGCATGGACTTGACATGCAACTACAGGACACTAGGGTGCACTGCACATGATTTACAGTTCCATGTAGGCTACGAATCCAAGGCCAAGGGTTATTCTTTGTTTTTCTAAAACAGTCACAGAGATGTATAAGGATGCTACTTCTTCATGGAGCACATCTGCCTGGTGTGCAATGAAGAACAAAATTATGTTTTCTCCTGTATAAACAGTTAAGTAGTGACTTTTTTGGACTATACACAAACTCTTTTTGGTATTCAAATGTCTGTTGTTTAGGCAATTTGCATCCCCTGTAATGACAAGTGGGGAGGAAAACACTAGTAAGACAACCTGCAATGCCGTAACCATGAATATCTCTAGTAACAGGAAATACAGATGAGACATGAACACCTCAAATGGTATGTTGTTGTTGTCTTTTGGCTTTTCCCAGTTAAGGGTCGCCACAGCGGAACTCCAGTCTGCTAATGATTGGCAGTAGATTTTCACGGTGCCAAGTTACCAGCTCGACACCCAACCTTCAACAAAGGCACGCCCATTCACGCATGTCTTTCAGAATGCCACTCGATCCGCGGGGAGGACATGCAGACTCCACAGAGAAGGCACTCCCCACACACTAGCTGAGAATCGAACAGGAGAACCTCTTGCTGTGAGGCAACAACGCTACCGCTGCACCACCGCAGATGAACACCTCAAATGGTATAAATGTACTTATTTCTTCTTTGCACATTTTTGCATTAAATATTTTTCCATCTTTCCCAGTTTTCTACATAATATTTTCTTTATTTACTCTGAGAGATGCCAGGATATCCAAGGATGACTTGCTGTGTGCAATGGTTATGCATGATGTCGCTATTTCTTATAACTCTGTGCTCTTTTGCAAGGCATGGCAAGACACAGGCCTGTGATCCTAGGAAGCTGCTATCATCATTTCACGCATCTTCCTTTATTGCACACAACTGCATAATGGAACAGCATCTGCTTCAGTGCTCCTAGCAGCATTATTGGAGGTACTTTGAATTCTTTGTGATGTTTGGGATCTATACATGAAGGGTGATATATTTTGGAAGTTTTAATACAAGTTGTAAAATGCTGGCTATGCCACTGCACCCAGGCATGCTTTTTCTTTTGTGATTCTGATTGTGTGACTGATGCTGTGATTGTTCATTTAGAATGCCATCACATCAGATCTGTACTTTATTTATTGTACTACTATAGACATAATTACAAAGACTGAAAAGGTATGGTTTCCACAACATGTGACATTCTAGGTTTGGGTGACACCACAACATTGGGTGGGTGTGGCAATGCATCCTGAAAGATTTGTTTGTTTTTACATTAGGACGCACAAATTACTGTAAAATACCAAAAAATTAACTATATCACCAACTATCCTGAAATTTCCCTGAAAAACAGATTTATACACAAAAATGTTACATTCTATTGTTCATCCGTTTTTTTTTTCAACTTCTAACTTTCCATAAAAAGGAAACCATTAGTATGCTGGTGTTAATTCAGACACAGCTATTCAACTTCAAAAAAGGAAAGGTCAAACCTAATTCTGATTAAACATATTCAAAATATTTGAGCTCAGCAATGAATTAATTAGTATCCCTGTAATTCAGTTTTAAAGCTTAAATTAATTTTGCTGTGTGTTGTACGACAGTTAAATACTTATTCATTTTTGAAATGCCAGTGAATTCAGAGTGTTGTGTCTCATGTAGAGTATTCAGCAATGAAATTATTTTTCATTTATAAATGAATATACCAGGTCAAGAAAAGATCTCTCTGAAATAAGGGTAAGAAAAATGGTGGTGCAATTATTAAATGCAAGACATTTCAGAGGCACACTTATTATTTAGTGAACAAATTAAACTTAAACCCTATAAACTATAGTAAAACTTGAGATCTGAAGTGGAGAGAGTCTCCCCAACAACAGGTAGAGTTTTTGAACTAGTTGATGTTATTTGGTACATCCGGAGTACATAAAACCAGAGATATTTCCACCCTTTAGGCCCATTGTATCCATCCCACCTTTTGTAAATTAAAGCATTTCCTTTTACCCCAGATAGGATGTTAAATTCAGTTGTCCAAAAAATGGACAGTTACTTGAAAGATTCATGGGATTTTCCAGGATACATTAAGAAATCATTTTAGTGGACATGAGGAATATGTTTACTTTTGATGCATATAATCTTTATTTACCAGTATTCCTATACAAGAAGGAAAATACTTTTTTAGCAAAATATTCCACATATTTTATGAAAACTGTTTAGAGATTGATTGCATTATTATTAGATTTTTTTGTCTAACTATAAATAAGTTAGATGGGTTGCCACAGATACCTTGGCCGTCCCTTCTTTTGCTCATATAGTTCAAGGATGGGGGGGGTTATACCATTTTAAAAAATGTTAGCTCATTTCCTAACATTTTGTTTTATTACTGTTTTGTAGAATATTTTTTTTAATCTGGAAAGTATACAAGGATGAATATGATTTCTCTATTCAACAGCTGAACAATAATCCTACGTTTTAAGAATTCTCCTTACATACTATAGATAAAAACTATAACGTTTTAGATACTGCATTAACTATAGATATTGGATTATCCATAAATGCACAATGGACAATGTCTTTAGTAGCAAAATACTTATAAAAACATCTTAATAGTTAATTTCACTTTAAGAGCAACAATCCAGTTTATATATTGTATACACTGGGAAACATAAAGGTCCTACCAAACACTCTAATATTGGGTGATTTCAACTACCCAAACATTAACCTGGAGAACTACTCAAGTACTAACTCCCTTGTCCAACATTTCCTATAATTTATGAACTCAAATGCCCTGGATCAACTGGTCAACACTCCCACCAGAGGTGACAACATATTGCACCTGGTCATCACCAACATGGGTGACTGGTGTTTCACACCAGAGGTCAATCCCTTGCTGTTTAGATCTGACCATAAACAAATCACTTTGGGTATCCACATTCCGCCCCCACCCTCGGACAAGGAAACCAGCATGAAAAACTTTTCAAAAGCAAACTTCACGTTACTTAAGACCAAGGTGGAAAGTTACAAAGCCCCCATGCTAAAGGATAATGCTGTCCATGCTGCAAAATCCTTTACTAATGCAGTCTATGGGCACCTACAAGAATGCATGGATCGTGCTATCCCAAGCAAAACCAAGACTCACTCCTCCAAGAAAAGGAAACCAGTCTGGTGGACCACTGCTATAAACAAGCTATACAATAGGAGGAGGAAACTAGTACAGAAAAGAGTAAAATCCCAAGAAGGGAAGATATCCCTGATCAGTATCAGCAAGAAACTATGATCCCTCATAAAATCGTCCAAGGCGAGCTTCGAAAGAAAAATTGCCAAGAACTCCAAAGATAACCACAAGGCATTCTTTAGCTATGTCAAGAATCGAAGTGGCAATGCTCAGAGTTAGTGCAGAATGGCACAAAATACACTGAACCAATCGATATTGCCAACATCCTGGCAGACAGGTTCAGTGCAAACTTCGCCTCCCTCTCACCCCCAAAAGGGCCCATAACAATACCAGAAGAATGTAGAGCCCCTGAAATCACAGACACTCAGGTTAAAACAGCCCTCTCCAAAGCCAAAAACACAGCATCAATGGGACCAGACTGTGTCCCAGGCTGTATCCTACATGAGCTCAAAGCTGAATTAAACCCTCACCTATACACATGTTCAAACTCAGCCCCTCCACAGGCTATGTACCCATAGAGTGGTGCACAGCAACAATTATTCCACTCCACAAAGGTGGAGCCACAACAGACCCCAGGAACTATTGCCCTATAAGCCTGACTAGCTTGGTCTGCAAGGTTATGGAGCGCATCATCATGGTACTCATTAACAGAGACATTGGGAACCTCTAAACACTGGACCCTACCCAGTTCAGCTTTGTTAAGGGCAGATCATGCCTCCTAAACCTGGTGAACTTCTTTGAGACGGTTACCAAGGCTATAGACGAGGGAAAGGTGGTACACACAGCCTACCTAGACCTCGCAAAGGCCTTCAACACCATTCACCATACTGGTATTATAGACAAGCTCAGCAGCCTGAACATAAACCCCTATGCCACAAGATGAGTTGTCAAATGGCTCACGGATAGAACCCACATGGTGAGAGTTGCAGGAGCTAGGTCTGACTCTAAACTGGTTACAACTGGCGTTCCCCAGGGCTCAAGTCCTAGGATCCCTCCTGTTCGGCATATACTTCTCAGAAGTACAGGTGAACACAGGAGGACTATGGCTGGGGTTGGGAGGGTGGCTTAATAGCTAAGGTGTTTGCCTTACAAACACAAGGTGCAGGGTTTGAGTCTCACAAGGGATAATTGGCTAGGCTTAAAATGGCTCGCAAGGGCAGTTAGCTTACTACTAAACTATGAACCTATAAGTTTGCAGACGACTACAAACTAGGGGCTATAATCGACTCTCCAGCTGACACAGACATCCTCCAAAAGGGTCTCACTGAGACAGATACCTGGTGTCAAAATCATGGAGTCAAGCTAAATGCCAAAAAGTGCATTGTCATCCCCTTTGGAAAAAACAAGGCACCCACAAACTACCACATAGGTGGCAGTCCCCTAAATACGGAAAATGTAATAAGGGATCTGGGGACCCAAGTAGACAGTAATCTCTCCTTTGATAATCACATTGCCAAAGTTGTTAGAAAATCCTTCTATGTGGCCCACCTAATCACAAAAGGGTTGGCATCCAGATCAAAAGAGGTCATTGTGCCCCTCTACTCATCAGACCCATCATAGAGTACAATACCCCATTTGGGATGTACCTTACAAGACACCTGAAACAGCTGGAAAGACCACAGAAGTACCTCACCAAGAGGATCACTGGCCTCAAACAGATGCCCTATGCAGCTCAACTGAAGAAACTCCAGCTGTACTCGGTTGCATACTGCCTACTCAGAGGTGATCTCTACCTGACAAATAAGGCCATGTCCAACCCAGAATTGATGGACATGCTCCACCTAAAGAAAACCTTATCCCCTCAAGCCACACGCGCTAGGGATCTAAACCTCACCATAACAATAAATAGGACGTGCTGGAGGGATACATTCCTGTCCGAGAGACTTTTTGCAACAAGATTCCAATCTCCATTAGGCAGAGTTCTTCACTAACACACCAAGAGAAACCTTGACGAGTGGATGGAAAACAGTAAGTTTATCCCGGGGATCACTTCAGTGGCTCTGCTGGACAGAGGCACAGGGAACTAATCTAAGGGGGTCGGTGAAAGCCAACACATTCTGGCTAGGCTTATAAATGCTTTAAGGCAAATAGCCTAGTACCTACCTATGAACTTATATGAAACAATATTCCTAAGGGTCAAAGGATTACAGCAGCTTACTACAGCCAATAATATAGTTTAATTCCCCTATAATTTAAGATTAAGTTTATTGATAGAGGTTACAATAATGCTTTTTTGGTTAAAGCTGTAGATGATGTTCATTCTAAGAGAGATGCTATGCATCCTCTAATACAGGGAACCTACTGTTGGATAAAATTTGAGCTTCAATTGCCTGAGGTTCCACCTGTCGACAAGCCGAGTTCCTCTACAGGAAATTGCTTTTGGTGACTTGTGCCAGCAGTAATGCCCCTTTGGGTTGAGTTGGTGTGACCATGGAGTTTGTACATATAAAAGTTTGGGTGGGTGTGAATGGCTTGTCCCATACATTGGGGGTGCAAAGGGGGCCTTCCCCTCTGAAAAAGAACTTAAAAGTGTTTTAGGAAAAATTTTTCTCTCAAATACTGTTTGGGGATTTCGCTTACCAGTGCATTTGCACTGTCTGAAGCATCCAATACTACATCCTAGAAAAAAAAATGCTAACAAATCAAACAGATAAAACTTTTCTTCTTTATTATAATTCTTTTAGATTAGACATGCAAATGAACAGTGGTAGTATTAGAATTATTAAATTGAATAATTGGAATATGATTAGTGGTAATACTGATTTAACAGCAGTAATAGGTGATGCTCCTACTTTTACCTATAAGAAATGCATTAATGCTTTTCTTTTCCTTACTTAAATGGGCTAGTGCATCTCATCTAAAATTGCTGTTATTAAACCACAGCACAAAAATTAATCTGCCTTATACTAACAAAAAGTTGGGCACATATGCATGTGTTGAATGTAGCACTCACAAAGGACCTATTTGTTTTTTTGAACATTTAAATAAATGTATTTATAGTACCAAACATTATACTTGTAAATACACTAGAATAACCTATTTAGCTTTTTTATGGATTGCAAAAACACTACTTCATGACTACTAGAAATTTATCTCTGAGGATAACAGAACATTATTGCTCTATATTATACTTTAAGGAGAAACGACACTAATAATGGTATGTTCATGCATACTCTTGCATGTTCAGGACTTAAGAAAAAACATGCTAATGCAAATCACATTATTCTAGTAAATTTCTTACAATATCACAGTGGTATCTTTCCTCCCTTACTTTTTAGCTTTCTCTTGAATTCTTGAGCTGAAAAGTTAAGGGGATGGTTACAATGGGTTGCACAGTGTATTCTGACAGCAGTGAGCTAAGAAAACATATTATTGTTCGGCAGTTATTTCTGTATTTATTCATTCATACAACTGCAGTCAAATCTCTGAGGTGTAGTCACACAAATGCAAGTGGGTGATAGGAATGCACAGGGAGATCCTCTCAACTGTCCCTAACTTTGCAGAATGTCTCTAGGCCAGTGTCATATTTTGGTCTATTCCTGGTAATGTTTGTGGTTTTTCTGTCGAATCAGTAAGGTTTTCATTCACTAATGACAGTCAGAGTTTCTAACTTGATCGTCTTCAGAAAGAACATACTAATGCAAAGCCTGTTAGTTTTTAACAACTAAGCCTATAAGGGGGATAACTTTATTGGATTTTGGTCTTTTGTCCATTATTTTTTTAGCTCTCTCTCTCTCTCTGATTCTTTTTTAGTTTTTAGCATGGTCAACTTTCAATAGTCTCCATTCATCACAAAGACCTCTTCAGAAACACAGCAATGAAAACCGTTCAACACCAAACAGTCAATCCAACCAACCCTGAACCAATCACCACCCCACATCAACAAAACACAATTCAAATATCAAAAAAAGGTATTATTAATACAATTTCAAAAAACCAATACCTTCCAATGGTCCTGTCACTCAGACCTAGTATGGGAGCCAAACAAAACAAAACTGCCTCCCCCCCCCTCCTCCCCCAAAAACTCGCAATTCCCTCCCCCCGGACCCCGACTCACCACCTCTACCATAATGGCACACTGGTCTCTCTCTGATTCTTGAAATATGAAGTTCAGAGGAGTGTTGCAGTGAGCACTGCACTGTATTCTGACAGCAGTGAATTGTGAAGATGCATTCCAATATAGTTACTTACATATTTATTAATTTGTTTGAACATCCTTTGAGGTGTATAGTCAGTCATGCAATTGGTTGTTATTCATCACAAATGTGCGTCTGTGAATGTATCTGCACCTGAGCTCATATGAATGAATGCGTAGGTGCATATATCCACTAAACTACTTCTGAAATGACGGACATCTGAGTTTCAGATTTAATAGCTTTCAGAAAAAGCATGCTATTCAAACTCTGTTCTTCTAACAAATTTGTGTGCATGTAAGATCAATATCTGTCCCTGATTTTAGTCTTTTCTCTCCCATTAAGCTTTAGATTATTCTTTCACTCTTGAGCTAAGATGTTAAAAGGTACTGGAGGGAGTTACTGTGGGTTGCACACTGTATTTTGACAGCACTGAGCTGAGAAGGTACATTCTTGCAGTTGTACATTTATTTATTCATGCATTTTATCACAAATGGCTGAGATGTACAATTGCAGTCATGTTAGTGGCTGTAACTGAAGGTCATGTGAGTTTATGTGTAGGAAGTTTTAACATTATTGTGGCCAGATGCTATTATGCTAGTTGTTGTGTCTTTCGGCTTTTCCCGGTTAGGGGTCGCAACAGCGGAACTCCGATCCGCTAATGATTGGCAGTAGATTTTTACGTGCTGAGTTGCCGGCCCCGATGCACAACCTTCAACAAAGGTATGCCCATTCACGCATGTCTCCACACAGAAGACGCTCTAGCTTGCAATCTTATTTCTAAGGTCAATAATTTGGCTTTCATTGTTGGGTATGGGGAGTTCTTGGCAAATACAATAAGTAGGAAGCCAGCTAGAACATTTTACTGCAGCTAGTTTAACAAAGGACATCTAAGGTGTGCACAGTTAATAGCACATCTGTAAGGGTGATAGGTATGGGGGGTTGTTTGTACTAAAAATAACTGTGCACATTGGAGAGAGAGTGCAGTGTAACTGAAAGTAACATTTTAGCCATAATTTGTCATCACTTTCCATCACAAACATCAGTATTGTGCACAATAAGTGACTGTCTGTGCAGGATGCAAGTGATATCAAATTACCACTAATACTACGGTGCAGTGATTAGCATTATTGTCTCACAGAGTTTGGCTCTCTGGTAGAACTGGCTAGGATTCCATCAGTGTGGTTTCTTCTTGTACTCCCAGTGTCTGTGCTCTGGTTTCCTCCACGATACCATCAGTATAATGTATAGCTGTGATCATTTGTTATCCCAATATAACTCTAGAGGGGGTATGTGGTATGTAAATGTCTCTTTTTGGCGAGGGATGAAAACAGACACTCAAGGATAGGATTTATGTACTTAATGCACATGTCAGTTTATTGGGAAAGTACAGCTGTGTACATTTACCATAACTGTAGATGTTCGAGTGTATTCACTGTTGCAGTCATCACTTGTGGGTTATTCCAGCTGGGTAGCCCTCGGCCGGCCCGAATACCAGAGTAAAGATTTGCCCTCCTGCGTCAGCTGTCTCGGAATAGAAACTCACGTCATGTCATCAGGGCTGTAAAGGAGACAGCCTTCATCATTACATCAGTTTTTTTTTGCCCCCAGTAGCTATGAGCACTAAAGAAGGGGGAAGGTGGGATGGAAACAGGACTGCAACAGTGAATGCACTCGAGCATCTACATTTACGGTAAGTGTACTCAACTGTACTATGTTCTTCGTGCTTCACTGTTGCAGTCATCACTTGTGGGATTCCCAAAGCTGAGAAAAAAAGGGGAGGAAGGAATATAGGAATAAAAGGTAAGCAGTATATTGAGAGGATGCTAGCATGCCCTGCAGATGCAAAGGGAAACAGGACTGCAACAGTGAATGCACTCGAGCATCTACATTTACGGTAAGTGTACTCAACTGTACTATGTTCTTCGTGCTTCACTGTTGCAGTCATCACTTGTGGGATTCCCAAAGCTGAGAAAAAAAGGGGAGGAAGGAATATAGGAATAAAGGGTAAGCAGTATATTGAGAGGATGCTAGCATGCCCTGCAGATGCAAAGGCTGCTCTCGTCTTGGAGAATGTGGCTAGCTGGTAATGCTTGGTGAATGTGTGGATGGATGTCCAGGTGGCAGCTTCCATAATTTCCTTAGTAGGAACCCCTCTTAGGAAAACAGTGGAAGTAGAAGCTGCTCTAGTGGAATGAGATTTGATAGAATTAGGAGGACTCTTTCCATGAAAGGAGTAGCAGAAATGGATACAATGAGAGATCCATTTATAAGTGGTCTGTTTGGAAATGGGCTTTCCCTCTGCCCCAGGAGCAAAGGAAATCAGAAGCTGGTCAGATTTCCTGACTGCTTTGGTCCCATCCAGGTAAAATCTCAATTGTCTGTATACATCAAGGGTATGCAAAATTCTTTCCCCTTTATTTTGTGGATTGGGAAAGAAACTAGGTAAATGAATGGCCTGGCTGAGCGTAACCTTCGAAACTACTTTAGGCATAAAGGAAGGGTTGGTCCTGAGAGACACCCTGTTAGCATGAAAAATAATGAATGACTGAGTGGCCATAAGGGCCTGGAGTTCAGAAACTCTCTTGGCCGAGGTGATGGCCAGCAAGAAAGCAATTCTCCAAGAGAGGTATTTCAGGTCAGCTGAGGCAGCTGGTTCAAAAGGAGGTAACGTTAACTTTTTCAGGAGAAAATTTAGATCCCATGCTGGAGCAGGTGGTCTTCTGGGGGGGGGGGGGTCTAATGTTTACCCCTCCCCCCCCAAGAAACATTTTTAGCAAATGTTGAGAAAAAAATAGGCGGGTTAGACTGGACAGAGGCGGAAATAGCTGAGGCATGTATATTAATGGAGGAGTAAGACAGCCCCTGTTTCAGGAGCTCTGCCAGGCTATCTAGAACCAAAGGTAGAGTGGCATGGGAGCTGCTGATGGACTTGCTGTGGCACCAGATAGTAAATCTCTTCCATTTTGACGAGTAGGATATCCTAGTGCTGGGTTTTCTGGCCTCCTTGGTAATGTTTAAAACCTGGCTGCTGAGAGCTGTAGTGTCATCTGCCTTTGGGGAGTCAGCCATGTGGACAGATTGAGGGTAAGGAGGTTTGGGTGCAGCACCTTCCCTCTCTCCTGAGTTAGAAGAGTTTCTGAGAGGGGCAGATTCATGGGAGGCTGCTTGTTCAGGCTAAGGAGCAAGGGATGCCAGTGCTGTCTGGGTCAGTCTGGAGCAATGAGAATTACATTTGGTCCTTCCTCCCTGATCTTGAAGAGTACCCTAGGGATCAGGGGCAAAGGGGGGGGGGCATACACAAAGATGTTTCCCCAAGTAGAAGGAAAGGGCATCCACTCTCCATGATTCTGGATGGAACTCTCTGGATCAGAACTTGTTTAGCTGGTGTTTGTCTGGGGTTGCAAATAGCTTTATGTCTCTGCTCACCCAGATTTGTGTGATGTTGAGGAAGCTTCCCCTGTGCAGTTGCTACTTGTGGTGATCCAGAAGGCTTCCACTTAGCTGGTCTGCCAGGGTGTTTTGCTTCCCTGGGAAATATTGAGCTATCAGGTGCAATGCCAGATTTGCATAGCTAGGTGACATAGGGGGTAAGAGTGGGTTCCCCCTACTTGTTGATGTACCACATTACTGTTGTGATTTCTGTCCTGATTAGGAGCACTCCTGGTGTGAGGTGTTCTTTGAATGCCAGGTGTACCGCCAACATCTTTTAGATTGATATGGAGGCCCTACACTTCTTGTTCCCAAATGCGCTGATGTGTCTGAGGAGTCTGTAGTGATAGTCTGTCCCTGTGGAGGAATGATGAAGGGTATATGCCTGCACCCACCATAAGAGTTCCTTCTTTAGGCAAGGAATCAGGGGTAGCAGGTGTTCCAGGGACTGAGAGTGCTTGCACCAAAAGTTTCTGAGGTACCATTGTAGTTTTCTCATGTGTAATCTGGTTAGGAGTATCAGCAGAATGCAGGAGGCCATGTACCCCAGTGCTTGCAGGAATTTCCTTGCTGTGAGGTGGATCCTGTGGGCTAGTTGAGTGAAGTATGAATGGAGAAAGCTCTGCTTTTCCTGAGGAAGAGAGGCTGTTTGAGTAGTTGTGTCTAGATGGGCTCCCAGTAAGGTTAACCTTGTGTGTATGAATTGGGACCTCTCTTGGTTGACAGTGAAGCCCAGGGAGGTTAGGAGGCTTGGAACATAAGTGAGGTCCTGCAGGAGCCCTTTCCTTGGTGTCTGCCTGACCGAGACAGTCATCCAGGTAGGGGTTAATCTGAATTCCCCTGTGTATGGAAAAGGCAACGACAGGAGCTAAGCATTTTGTAAAGACTCTGGGAGCAGTGGATCAGCCAAAGGGCAGAGCAGACAACTGAAAGTGTTGTGAGCCTGCCCTGAAGCACAGGAACTCCTTCAGGACTTCCTTATGGGAATGTGGAGGTAGGCATCCTTCAGACCTTCGGTCACTAGCCAAGCTTGTGGCATCAACATGGGTAAGAGTTTGTGTAAGGTCAGCATTTTGAATTTGGGTACCAGGAGGGACAGATTCAGAGTGGACAGGTCAAAAATGGGGCACCAGCTGCCCTCTTTTCTGTGTACCAGGAACAGCCTTGAATAAAACAGTTTTGCAGCCTTTGGTACAGGTTCCACAGCTCCTTGGGCATAAAGCTTTGTATTTGACAGATGGCTTCTGCCCTCTAGTTTTCTGGTACATCTGGGAAGTCTGAATGTCTGGGGCTTTCTTTGAAAGAGAATCTGTACCTGCTGGTAAAAATTTTTGGGACCCATAGATCCAAGGTGATAGCCTGCCAATTGTCGAGGAAAAGTCTTCCTCCTAGTCTCTCTGGGGTGGTTGGTGGGGCAGAGGTGGAGCAGAGTCATTGAGAGTCCTTGGAGAAAGGAGGTGGCTTAGAACTTGCCTGCCTAGGCATTGCAGTGGTCCATTGTCTGGATCTCTGCTGTGCAGGTGCCTGTTGTCTGGTAGGTCTGTCCCTGCATGGTTTTCTCTGTACGGGCTTTACTTGAGTAGTAAAGGACCAATGCTTTGTGGGGAAATTCCTGCTGAACCTGCAGGAAATCCTTCACTCTCTGCATTGACTTGGCATTGTCTTCCATTTTCTTGACAACTTACTTAGCTTTGGGGCCAAATAGTTTATCCTTATCCAGAGGGGCATCTAGCAATTTGGACTTAACCTGGTCAGGCAAAGGCTGCTCCCTTAACCAGGCATGCCTTTGGATTACAGAGCCAGTGCCTGCAGCCCTGCCAGAAGCCTCCAAAGTATCAAAAGCACAATACAGGGAATGCTTGGCTACCTGGGAGCTGAACATAAGATCCGTCAGTTCCCTGGTCGTGCTGCTGTCTGGTAGGGTAGAATTTTTTTGTTTTAATAATTCCAGAACATATTGCTGGTATTTCAACATATGGAATTGGCAGTTTCGGGTCCTAATGGCTAGGGTAGCCTAAGTGTAGGCTATTTTGCCTAATCTATCTAAGGTCTTGCTTTCTTTGTCAGCTGGGATGGGATTTTTTGAGGAACTAGCCCTTGCTCCCTTAGTAATCTAAGTAATGACCTCTGGGTCAGCTGTTGGGTTTTTGAAAATATATTTCTGGGCTAATGTCCATCTGGCTTTCTGGGGGCAGGTGGGAGAGAGTCAGGGGTGAGTGATGACTCCAGAAAGACATCTTCCACCACATCAAGGATAGGAGAGATTGGCCATGGGTTTATGCTGGGGCAGGTCAAGGATTGCCAGGGGTTTATGCTGGGGCATGTTAAGGAACTGTGTCTTTTCTTAGATTGAGGGTAATCCTGTGCTTCCCAGTGAAAGTGTTCTCTGAGGGAATTTAAGGTTTCCCCAAAGGAAAGATCCTCTGGTGGGGTGGCAGCAGGAGTAGTGTCTTCAGCATCAGAGTCTTCAAAAGCTGCAAATGTCTGTTCTTCACTGCCAGAGTCTTCTAGTTTTGATTCTTCAGAGTCCTGGTGAGAAAGAACCTTAGGTGAAGGGTCCCTCTTCCTTTTAGCTGAGGTGCCTTGAGTAGGTTGGTCTCCTCTAATTAAAGTAATGAAATCCTCTGCCATTCTAAGCAGTTTTTGTGACCGAGTGGTAGGCTGGAAGGATGATAGTCGGAGACTGGGTCCCTGTGAACTGGTCTTTTTAGGGATAGCCTTGGTTTTGGGCCTAGATGATTCGGAACCCTTATACAAGGTCATCTTAATGGGTAGGGTGGTCGTCGGTCTATGTCTGGCATCATTCTTCGGTTCCATGTCCATTGAAGCCAGTGCCTGCAAACTTGCTGTGGACCCAATCCCATGATGGAAGACCAACGTCCTGGCAGGAGAAGTCAGACCTGGCATCATACCAGACTGCAAATGGGTCTCAGTAGTGGCCTGCAACGGTTCTTCGGCTGGTGTCAGGGGCTGTGTAGGCTGCTCATTGACTTCTGCAGCTGAAGTTAGATAGGTTGGGAGGTGTCAGACTGGAATCATCCATGGACCTAGATTTCTGCAATCTATCCTTTTCTTTATATTTCAGTTTCATAGGTAAATCTACAGCATAATCGACCAATGCCATACTGCGATGAGACAAAGAAACGCTGAAATGTCTAGCTACAATTTCAGCTCTACATCTAATAGTTCTAGTATTAAACAGGGCACAGAACAGACATCCAGGGACATTGTTGTCTGGCCACAGGCAGGTAATGCAGTGAGAATGAAAGTCTCAGTGTGGGATCTGTTTTCCACAACTGAGACAATTATTAACTTTCTCAGATATCGGATAAAGGTAAGAAAAGGTTCACCAATGGGGTACCTAGTTTTAGATGGTTTCTTTCTCACTCTGGCAATGGCCAACCGACGCACTTGTGAAACTGCTTCTGCTTTGGGTTCCAAAGCAAGAAAGACTGACGTAATGATGCCGGCTGTCTCCTTTATAGCCCTGTTGATTTGAAGTCAGTTTCTATTCCAAGACAACCAACGCAGGAGGGAAAATCTTTACTCTGGTATTTGGGCCGGCTGAGGGGTACCCAGCAGGGATAACCCACAAGTGATGACTTCAACACTGAAACACAAAGATCATCTACTATTTTGTTAGTCTTGAACATTAAGCTTTAAATACAGCTTATTTTGCATTGAGGGAAAAAAATAAGGCTGAATTTCCTTCTTTACCTATGATTTTTGTTCAGGTCATCATTGGATCAAAAGGTTGCTAAAAAAACAAAAATCTTAGAGTTGAGCCCTCAGATAATCTATACAAGAACTTCTACAGACCAAGCAGCCCCCAAGACCCAACTTAATTTATTCATATTCATTGCACTGGAGTCTTACTCAGTTATGGTGTGTTATAAAGGTGGAACAATGCTAAAAAGTAAGACAGATTATGAAACAACAAGAAATAAACTAGTTGGATATTCTGGGACCAGAAAAGGGGAAAACAGGGGAGTGACACTGTGGAGATCCACGGACAATCAGTGTGCAATGGGGGGCCCATGGAGCCCTTTGTCTAAGGCTTCATTTTACCCAACATTGCCTTTTTTGATTGCACTTAATTTATGTTATGTAGTCCGTAAAATAGCTATGAATAGTTAATAAGGCAGTCTATAGATGAAAATCATTGATGCCAATGGTTGTTTGAAGACAGGTAATGCTCTTCGAACTGTCATAACAGAGCTCCATCTGATTCCCATTAGCCCATCATATTTAGGTGCTTCCTGCAGCCATCCTTGCTTTGAAGTCACCAGCCATCACAAAATCCACATCCACCATCTGATGTAATATCCAGTTACTCAGCCACAGAACTCAGAGATTTAGCTGAGAAGGCAATCCTGTTTTGTACCAAAGCTGCACTGGTTTCTGAATTCCATAAGGGTACTATTTTAATTGGCAAAGATAAGTCAGCCTAATTAGAGAAGATAGGGAACAGCTAGGCACTGTGTGCATGTGTGTGTGTGTGTCTGTGTGTGTGTAGATGCTGATTTTTTAATTATGCATTAAGTGGGTATGTGAGATGTCAGATCGGATTCCCTCTGTGAAGATATGTGAAGGCTTTCAGCCTAGCTAGATAGAACTTTGTAGATAATTCTGTCATTTGTAAATATTAATATAAACCACTGAGCTTGTGATGTTGAACTGCAAAAATGTAACAGTGTACTCTGCTGTAAGAAAACTGATAAGTCAAGCATTTTATGACTGTTTTTGATCTCAGAGCGGTGGTGTCTGAACCAGCAGATTCTTTCTTTTGCTTTGAGACTAGAGTTAATTGCTAGAATTTGCATGTATAATGTCTTTTATTGCTGTAGCTTCCTCACCAGGTGCAAAATCAAAAGGGCTGCTAAACTGAGTTTCTGTTAGCCTGGGAACCAGAGAACAAAATGGTGCAATCTAAAATGAGTCAGTAGTATCAATTTAAGGACAGAGAGATTCAGAGCATTTTGCATTTGTCTTCAGAACATCTAACATCACGAGCACTGTCTTGCTCTATATGCACGTTTATTTTAGAACTGTGTTTGCTCTTAGATATAGCTAGAAAATAGAAAGATTAGACTAGTTGTCTTCTATACTGATGTCAGAACTATTCTACTGTATTATTTTAAGCAATTTCCTGTGATCTCTGAACTCTTGACTATCACTGTGTAGTAAGAAGTATTGTCTTGTGTTTTTATTATTAAATATTTTTAAAACTTTCAACTGTGGCTGTTTTGTGTAGAGATAATTTAAGCTCTAGATTACAATGCATGTATATAGTGATACAGTACAAAGCCACTACAATAGTCCTGTTGTTCAGTCACACTTACCAGTTGGATAATATTGTTTGTGCCTTTCGGCTTTTCCCGGTTAGGGGTCGCCACAGTGGAACTCCGGTCCGCTAATGATTGGCAGTAGATTTTTACGTACCGAGTTGCCAGCTCTGACGCATAACCTTCAACGAAGGTACGCCCATTCACGCATGTCTCCACACAGAAGATATTCTAGCTGAGAATCGAACCAAACAGCATCTTACTGTGAGGCGACAATGCTACAGCAGCACCACCACCGCGCACAGTAATAATTGGACACCCTTTGATAAGGGCCTTTTTAGCAGCTGATAGGTAAGGGTCATGGTGGCAGTGATTACTACCTTATAGCCTGGACAGAAGGGGCACAGCTAGTGAACCTGTGCCAGCCTTCCCCAGGAGTTTCTGTGTGGTTGTATATAAACCATATCTCAAAGTGTGTGCGTGTGTGTGCTACTTGAGCAGGGACATGAAGCACTGGTTGGACAGAGAGAGTGCTAGGAGGATTTGGCTTGGGACCCTGGATAAGGACCCCACTCTATAGCTGTGCCAGTGGGGAGACTTATTGGGGATCTGGAGAGAAAGACAGAAACCAGCCCCAGACTGACTGATTTCTGTGTGCTCTTAAAGGAAATTGTAATTTACTGTGTGTGTATTTGTTATCCTTACTGTTGTGGATGCCCCTCACTGGTGTTAGTCGTGAGGATTGGGGCTCCTTGATTGCTGGGCAAGGGCACATGTGTCACACCCCCACACATCTCTGATTTCCACCCAAATTGCAAAAAGACCCAGTAAGTGGATTGGACACACTGAATTGGCCATAGGTGCATGTGTGTGTAGGTTATGGAAGAACAATTGTAGCATGGCTAGACCACTGGTTGTATACATTTGTCTCTGCTGATGTGACACCTTGACTTTGTGGTCAAAAAATGGGAACAGGAGGTTGTGGGTAGATAGAATGATGGATGAGTTATCAGATCTGGAGTCTTAATAATTCCATAAATAATTTTAGATCACATCAACAAGAGTTAGAAAGTCAACCATGGTCAGCACTAACAAAGAATGTATTAAGGCATGGAAGCAAGCCCCTCCTCCGTTTAAACTGTTAGGGGGGGATTGCTCTATATGTGCAAATTTAAAACTGTGAGAATGTGCAATACAGAGGGAATGGAACATTTCCTTACACTCACAGTGACATGATCTTGCTCAGCATAATACCTGTTCTTTAAAGAAATTGGGGCTTGACCAAGTCTAATTAATGAACCCTGCTCCAGTGAAATTCACTTTGACAAAAGAAATGCATCCCATTCCCTTTCATTTTAAGTACTATCAAAATCTCAAGGTCACCAGCAGTCAATGGATTTGTGTTTTCTGCATTTTTGGATTTGACTTATAGGAGACACAGAGTGCTTAAATACTGAACACATGATCAATGTCTTTATTTACAGTCTTATGCAAATATTCAGACTGGAGACACTTGGAACTGCTAGCATTTTAGATACCTGAAAAAGCAAGGCATTTGTGAAGGGAAAGCTACATTTTTTGGTAGACACAGCAAAAACTCAGACCCATTTGTTTTTGATTTTGGCAGGATTTATAATTTTAAGAGGCTGTTTTACCAGTGGCCATTAAAATACCCATGTCTAAACTGCTGGCAATGTCTCATTTAAGCACACTGCCATTTTAAACTTCTGTGTTGGATACTTTGGCAATCACATTTAAAGGACCTGCCTGTATCCCCTAATTCAGCTGTAGTTATATCTGTATCTACATATTGTATCACAAAACTCAATTACTTGTCCATACAGGAGTGCTTTTATTTTTTACTTTTATTACATTTGTCAGTTCCATTACTTCAATCTTTTAATGTTCAGCTCGTATCAAAATCAAGAGGAATTCAGATTCTGTATCTGAGGAATAATGACCGTTGCACAATTTCATCCTCCAAATTTATCAGTTTATACCACAGCCACATAGCTCGCAGTAGAGCTATCCCCATGAACAAATACCAGTAGTACAACAGGTGAACCTACACAGCCATTAATTTAACAAGCTGCATACCCTGCTATGCATGCACAGAGATGAGGGACTACACACTGTACTAATTGATCTCAAGGTCATCTGTCCATTGAAAAAAGGATATACATGTTAGCCTACTTGTAGATGTTCTCATTCATAGGAATAATAATCCCTGTAACAATGAAGTATAGGCACAAGTCAGCTGACCAATACACCTACTGGTATTATGTTTGCAAAAGTGCTTCAGTCATATGTAAAACCTGTAGTTCCAAAGGACACACTTTTTTTAGGGAAAGCTTATATGCATTAATGATTTAAAACCGTGGAAGGCAAGTGAAGGCTACACAACTAATACTTACCATAGCATACAACCCAGAGCAAGGGGATGTTTAATTATATGATCCCTAAAGTTGTTGCTCAAGTTCAAACTTACAAATATAGATGTGAAAATTTTTCATATCTGAAATTTGAGT